>NW_006795130.1:2101200-2107017 GCF_000442215.2 Lipotes vexillifer | reverse complement strand
GGAAAGAGTATAGTTGTAAGACTTTCTAAAGATGTAATTGATAGGACATTTGATTTGGGGACAAAGAGTTAATAATTCTTAGATTCAAACTTCATTGAGCAGAACAGAAAATTGTACATATTTGTTTGGGAAGTGAAGAACTAATTTTTATGGAAGGTTTAAGTTGATGGAGAGAGATTATAACATTATATAGGATAAGAAACAAATTAAAATTGTTTACTAGGTATCAGCATTACCAAAGTTGTTAGGGCATCCCAGCCAAAGGCAGTTTTTCATTGGCCATATTTTACCTTCAGGGTACCCATTGCTGTCATCTAATTGGGGTCCATCTCTTCATAAAATCCTCTTACCTCTGCTCTCCAGAGTGCCACCCTTATACTCCGATTTACTTCCGTTGTCTCATGCAGAGTAAATTACTGACATTTTCTAAATACTATGAATCATGCCCAAGAAGGGCTTTAGCGCTCTCAAATAAAAATAGTTATCACGGTATTTTCTTCAACTAGAGCCACAGTTCCCATACTGTACACTGAGACACCCTACGGTCCTGCAACAAACTCACAAGAGTTCCATAGGGTATTTTATATATCAGGGTAATGCCTATCTTCAATATCAGATTGTGATGCATTCCTTTGGGATGATGTCCTATCTTTGGGAATGGTTGCTGTGATTAAAAAAAAAAATCCTGAAAATCAGTGCAGAACAGGAAATGAGGGTTGCACTATTCAGTTAGAATCCAAGGCTTGAAGAGTTGTGCAGTGCCCATCATCAGCACCATATCCCATTAGTAAGTGTTGTGGTGGTTTTTGAATGAAGTAAAAAAAATTTTTTTTCAGTTTATATACATTATTTTTTCAAACCAAGTATTAAGTTGTTAAGATTATCAGTACTTACTAAGTTGCTCAGACCTGACTGTTACAAAAAATAGAACTGTTAGTTATTTCTTAGGGCACCATGTAAAAGTTACTTATTCACTAAGGGTGCTGTGAACTGAGAAAGTTCAGATTCTTTGAGCTAGAGAGTTGTCCAACTCTAAAATAAATATACTCTTCCTTTAGCATGTGAAAATGCAGCAGTCCTTTTTTTTTTTTTCCCCAAAAATAGCATTTCATGGAGTCACAGATGTAGAAAACAAACATAGGGTTACCAGGGGGGAAGGGGGGAGGGATAAATTGGGAGATTGGGATTGACATATACACACTACTATATATAAGATAGATAACTAATAAGGAACTTACTGTATAGCACAGGGAACTCTACTCAATACTCTGTAATGACCTATATGGGAAAAGAATCTAAAGTGGATATATATACATGTATAACTGATTCACTTTACTGTACACCTGAAACTAACAAAACATTGTAAATCAACTATACTCCAATAAAAATTAAAAAAGAAAAGGAAAATAACAGAAACAAAATAGCATTTCAGTTACATGGGAATTTATGTAGAATCTCAGGAAGAATTTAATCAGATATTTTTAAATTATCTGTACACTGTACACTGTTCTTTGTGCTGTAGCAAACATAAAAATAAAAACTACTCTTGCCCTTAAGGTTACAATGAAGTTTGGGAGGTAATGCAAGTAATGCAAGTTGCTTATATTAATAAAATAAATACCCTTGGTTATTTATTTCATAATACATATTACGGAAGTTCAAAGAAGAACCAATACATCTGTTGGTGGGAATGCAGTAAGACTTTGTGGGATGAAAGTTCGATTTTAAGTGGACCTTGATGGAGGGGTGAAATTCCAACAGGTGGAGGTAGTGGATATTTCAGATAGAAGAAACAACATAAAGACTCAGAAGATTTATTTCGGGGGAAGCAAATCATTCTGTTTGACTGAAGCAAGGACGTACATTGTAGAGTAATAGAGGTTACAGCTGGTGGGCTCTGTACATTGGAGTACTATTGTGGAGAGCTTTGAATGCTGGGGTGTGAGGCATTTGGATTTAATTTACTAGTAAAATAAGAGTGATTAGGGTGATTAATCTGTCAGCAGGATATAGGATGATTAAATCAAGGAGAGAGAGGAGGCAGGGAGAGCTTTTGGAAAGGGAATGATGGATCTTGTTTTATGTATTTGTATTTCAAAGGAAATACCAAGCTCTATATTCAAGTTAAAAAGCATAATTTTGATAAGCATTAGAACTAAGAGCTATAACATAGAACTCAACATTAATGGAAAAACAAAACGTTCTAATGCTCTTGATATTACTACAGAAATAATGTTAATACAGTGTTAATATGTATGGAGTGCATGCTACATACCAGGCATTGTATTAAGCATTCATTTAATTTTCACACCAAACTTAATATTACTATTCCCATTTTTTAGATGAGAACAATGAGACGTAGGGAAGTTACATAGCACAAGTCATGTATCTAATAAGTACCAAGACTGGCAAAACTGTTAAAAATAAGTATACTAGTTTGTTTAAACGCTGTGGTGCTGAGAATTGAGTGAATCCATCTCAGATCCTGACGGATTATTATTATTTGGCTTAGGTATGGCTCCTCTCTTATTATTTTAGTTTTTCCTATCATTCCTGATCCCTAATCCTATTCTCCTCCCCACCATGGGTACTCCAATGTGTTTGATATGTGTCCTGCATCCTTGAAAAGTGTATCATGATGTTTTAGGTATGCGCACATGTGTGTACATTATACAGAACATATAAAAGGATGAACTATATACAATATGATGTATATGTTTCTAATATATTACTTTAAATCTTTATATAATAGTGTGCATTCACCACATTTTCTGTATCTTTTCCCCTAGAAATAGACTCCCAGAATGCCTCACACTCCCTTTTACTTTCAGCAAAGCTGTGATAAATATCCTCGTGTATGTCCCCCTAAAACCCATCTTCTTTCTGCTATGTCTTGCTGCCTCCTATTACATGCTTTTTGAGGTGTTTATTTCGGATGGAAGAAAAGCTGACATCTGTGTTCATGGTATAGGTAAGATTGCAGGTTTTTTAATCCTGAAAAAGATTAAAATATATGTGGAATAGGTGATTTCATTGATGCTTCCAAAAGGAGCCACACAGGCAGGAAGATCTAGGTGAATTATCCTATTCCACTGATGCATTATATTCAGTCAGTGGTAACATAAGCATTACAGCATCACTAGTATATTTGTTCTGGCTTTCTTTTTGTAGTGTTTCTTTTGCTGTCATTGCTATGAAGTAGTGCATATCATAACATTGTAATAGTAAACAATTTATATATTATCTTAATGTTTGTCAAAGTCATTTTCCTTACAAGCAAATAGGAAGTATGTTTTATAATAATTCACATTTGGGGCTTCCCTGGTGGCACAGTGGTTAAGAATCGCTTGCCAGTGCAGGAGACACAGGTTCAAGCCCTGGTCTGGGAAGATCCTGCATGCCATGGAGCAATTAAGCCCATGTGCCACAACTGCTGAGCCTGCGCTCTAGAACCCGTGAGCCACAACTGCTGAAGCCCGCATGCCTAGAGCCCATGTCCGCAACAAGAGAAGCCACCACAATGAGAAGCCCACAAACCTCAATAAAGAGTAGCCCGTGCTCACTGCAAGTAGAGAAAGCCCACGCACAGCAACAAAGACCCAACACAGCCAAAAAAAAAAAAATCGTATTTGACCCTCACACTCCTACAAGGAAATAGATTTTATACTCTATGAGAGATTTGCAAAACATGTACGACTCATTAAAGGGAAGAAAACTTGCTATATGGTTTTTGTATTTGTTATTTTTGGCTTCTAATTTATTCTTTCTCTCAACCCATTGTCTTGACTAGTATTACTGTGGCACGGAAAACATACTAATTATGTTCTTTAGAATAGACAACTGTGGTACATCTTGAGATACACCATCTGGTACTCTCAGCCATCTCTCATCAGTTATAGTCTAGGTTTAGTGGGGTTCTCTAGTTGTCCAAATATTTTTCTGTTACTATACATTCTTATTTATTTTCTCTTTTGCTTCTATGAATAGTGGTTTATATTTACTAAAGTCACTTCATATTTAGTTTGTTCCTTTTTAAGCCATCTATCTACTTGAAAAAATAATAGACTTACTCCCAGCTCTTGATCTGTTCTTACTCTTGATTTTTGAACTAAACTTCTCACTATTTATAAACATCTTTTCTTTGAACAAAGATTTAATTCAAGTGAACAAAGTATTTTTATCTTTTAAATAATTTTTATCAGAGAGTAATCAAACCACTTCGCTGAAATTTGAAAAATAAAAATATTAAAATTACCCATAATTTTTCTACTGAAATTTAACCATTTTTGCTTTTGGTATATTCTCTTCCAGTTTTCTTTTCCTATTGATATAATATAGTTTATAACCATATTTTGTACATACTACTTGTATATCTTACATTTCATTTAACATTTGTGTATTATAAACATTTTCAACTTTGCCACTTATTTTCATAATCATCACTTTTATTATCTTCAAAGTATTCTCTAGAATAGCACTATCCAATGGAAATATAAAACAAGCCACATAAACAATTTTAAATTTTCTAGTAGCATTAAAAAAGTAAAAAGAAACAGCTAAAGTTAATGTTAACAATATATTTTATTTAACTTCAGATATCTAAAATAATTCTCATTTCAACATGTAATCATATAAAATTAATTATATTTTAACATTCTTTTTTTATACTAAGTCTTTGAAATTGGTGTCTGTTTTACATTTATAACACAGCTCAGTCACTAAATTGTCAACAGTCAAAATGAAATGTAGCCTACCAAAACAATAAAATTGTGTTTAGCAGAAAAATATTTTACATTCCTTCCATTTTGAATTTTTTTCCAATTAAATTAAATTAAAATTCAGTTCCACAGTCACACTAACCACATTCCATGCGTTCATTGGCTACATGTGGCTTTTAACATTTAAATTACAATTAAATAAAATTTGAAATTCAGGACTTCAGTTGCACTAGCCACATTTTAAATGATCAATAGCCAGGGACTTCCCTGGCGGTGCAGTGGTGAAGACTCTGTACTTCCAGTGCAGGGGGTGTGGGTTTAATCCCTGTTTGGGAAACTAAGATTCCACGTGCCACGTGGTGCAGACAAAAAAAAGAAACAAACAATAGCTCCCACCTCTTAAAGACCATAGGTATGTGAAAAGAAAGATAGGCTGTAAAGTGTTTACCACAGTGCCTGGCATAAGGAAATGCCCAGTAAATGCAGAGCTATAAATAAAGAATTTATAAATAATAAACAAATATTTTTTAAAAAAATAAATAAATGATCAGTAGCCAGATTTAGAACGGGTATATATGCCAGTTCTTACTTGACTATTCCTCTATTATTGAATATATTGTTCCTAGGTTTTCAGTCAGATAAATAGTATACTGATATGTTCCTAAATGAATATTTTCCATATTTTGGATTATTTCCTTAAGGTAGACTCTCAGAAGTAGAATTATTGGGTCAAAGAATATGAATTTGTTTATAGCTCCTCGTGTGTATTTTCAACTTATTTTCTGGAACAAGTGTCAGTTTCACTCCCATCAGCGGTATTAATATATTAATTTCACCAACCTTTCTTCATAATCAACTTACTACCACGTTTCTTTTTTTAATATTTTATGTATTTTATTTTTTTAATTGAAGTATAGTTGATTTACAATATTACATTAGTTTCAGGTGTATAACATAGTGATTATATATTTTAATAGATTATACTTTGTTTAACGTTATTACAAAACAATGGCAGTATTTCCCTGTGATGTACAATATGTACTTGCCTATATACATACATACATATATATATATATATATTTTTTTTTTTTTTTTTTTG
>NW_006795130.1:2046358-2100899 GCF_000442215.2 Lipotes vexillifer | reverse complement strand
CCCCAGCCACTCCGCGGCATGTGGGATCTTCCCAGACCGGGGCGCAAACCCATGTCCCCTGCATCGGCAGGTGGACTCCCAACCACTGCGCCACTAGGGAAGCCCAATAAATTACTTACTTTTTTGGTTTTTTTGGGTTTTTTTGGCGATACGCAGGCCTCTCACTGTTGTGGCCTCTCCCGTTGCAGAGCACAGGCTCTGGACGTGCAGGCTCAGCGGCCATGGCTCATGGGCCCAGCCGCTCCGCGGCATGTGGGATCTTCCCGGACAGGGGCACGAACCCGTGTCCCCTGCATCGGCAGGTGGACTCTCAACCATTGCGCCACCAGGGAAGCCCTCTATATATTTTATACATAGTAGATTGTATCTCTTAATCGCATATCCCTGTCTTGCCCCGCTTCCATTTCCCCACCAGTAATCACTGTTCTGTTTTTGTATCTGCAAGTCTGTTTCTGTTTTTGTTATTACATTCGTTTTATTTTTTAGATTCCACATATAAGTGATAACATAGAATATTTGTCTTTCTCTGTCTGACTTATTTCACTAAGTATAATTCTCACTTGGTCTGTCCACATTGTTGCAAATGGCAAAATTTCATTCCTTTTTATGGCTGAGTAATCTTATCCATTCATCAGTTGATGGACACTTAGGTTGCTTTCATATCTTAGCTATTGTAAATAATGCTGCTGTGAACATTGGGTTGCATTTATCTTTTTGAATTAGTGTTTTTGTTTTCTTCAGATATATATCCAGCTCTGGAATTGCAGGATCATATGGTAATTGTATTTTTAGTTTTTTGAGAAACCTCTATACTGTTTTCCATAGTGGCTGTACTAATTTACATTCCCACCAACAGTATACAAGTCTTCCTTCCCTCCACATCATTGCCAATATTTGTTCTTTGTAGACTTTTTGATGATAGCTATATTGACAGATGTGAGGTGATATCTCATTGTAGTTTTGATTTGCACTTCTCTAATAATTTGCAGTATTGAGCATCTTTTCATGTGCCTGTAGATCTGCATATCTCCTTTAGAAAAATGTCTATTCACATCTTCTGCCCATTTTTTAAGTCAGATTGCTTATTTTTTTGATATTGAGCTGTATGAGGTCTTTATATAACATTTTGGATATTAACGCCTTATCAGTAATATCATTTGCAAACTTTCCATTCAGTAGGTTGTCTTTCCGTTTTGTCAGTGGTTTCCTTTGCTGTATTAAAGATTTTAAGTTTAGTTAGTTCCCATTTGTTTACTTCTGCTTTCATTTCCTTTGCTTTAGGAGACAAATCCAAAAAATATTGCAGTGATTTATGTCAAAGAGTATTCTGCCTTTGTTTTTTTCTAGTAGTTTTTTGGTATGCAGTCTTACATTTAGGTTAATCTATTTTGAGTTTATTTTTGTATACAGTGTTAGAGTATGTTCTAATTTCATTCTTTTACATGTAGCTGTCCAGTTTTCCCAGCACCATTCATTGAAGAGACTGTCTTTTCTCCACTGTATATTCTTGCCTCCTTTGTCATAGGTTAATTAACCATAAGTGCATGGGTTTCTTTCCGGGCCCTCTATTCTGTTCCATTGATCTATGTGTCTGTTTCTGTGCCGGTACCATACTGTTTTGATGACTGTAGCTTTGTAGTATAGTCTGAAGACAGGGCTCATGATTCCTCCTGCTCTGTTCTTTCTCAAGATTGCTTTGGCACTTTGGGGTCTTTTGTAGTTCCATATAAATTTTAGGATTATTTGTTCTAGTTCTGTGGAAAATGCCTTGGGTTGTTTGACAGAGATTGCAATGAATCTGTAGATTGCTTTGGGTAGTATGGACATTTTGATGATTTTAATTATTCTAATCCATGAGCACAGACTATCTTTCCGTTTTTTTTGTATTGTCTTCAGTTTCCTTCATCAGTGTTTTATAGTTTTCAGAGTGTAGGTCTTTTACCTCCTTGGTTAAGTTTATTCCTGGGTATTTTGTTTTTTGGTTTTTTGGTATTTTGTTTTTGATGTGATTTGAAATGAACAGTTTCTTGTCTTTTCTTTTAGTATTTTAAATATTTCAATTACTTACATTCCCCCATGTTTAAACTACCCTGAGAAATCCTCAGCGTGGCTGAATGAGAAATCTACATACTTGAGATTTCCAAGCTTTAAGTCTGGCTCTGATAAAAATGGTTCTTTGGCTCTGTCTTGGTCTTTCCCCTTTCCTCCTACTCCTGCCTTTTTTTTTCTGTTTCAGTTTCCATTTTAATGGATAAAATTGTCTCACTTCACCCTCAATTCTGATCAATATTATCCAATCTCTAAGTGTTAGAATCTACTTTGCTTTTTGTTGGTCCTAGGGCCAAAGAGTAGCAGCGCTAACTCTTGTATCTACTGAAATCCCTATTTTGTAAATTACAAGATTTTTGTTGATTATATAGAGTATTTTTCTAAACTACAGCTCTGTAAATTATTGGCCTGTTTTTATTACAAACCTGTTACTTGAAAAAAAATTTTTTTATAACAGTGTTGTTTTGGTGATACGATGGTCTGTAACATGTGGCCTAGCAAAGGATATAAATCTAGAAAGAAAAATTATGGTTGGCATTGATTTTAAGTCTGTGCACTCTAAGAGAGCACAAATCCGAAATTGTTTAAATACTAAATATTTACTTAAAGAAAAACAAGAAACCATTCAAAAATGGAATTAATTTAAATTGTGAATTTGCCTCAGTTAAAAGCTGATGGTTTTTTGTGTATTCTTTGTAAAATTAAGAAAATGGAAGTTCTACTGTCCACATCACAATTCTCTTGTGTTGCATTTTAAAGTAAAACACACATACAACATACACATTTGGAATGAGGCCAGATTTAGACTCTGGGGCATACTGTTCTGTACCTTAAATTACAATCAGATGTATTTTAGCACAGATCAAATTTTCAGTCTGAAGTTGGTGAGAAGCCTAATTATTTGACCAGGTTACTATTTATGTAAACCATTCTATGGCTGGCTGTGGTTAATCCACAGCTGGCAGAATGCTAGCTCTGGGAGGTTTTTATTTCATGCTGAAACAGTTTGGGGAGAAACAGGGGGAGGGGGGAGCTTTAAACTCTCCTCATCAAATGAAAGACTAAAAGGCAAGTACATACATATTACTATGGAGACAAGATGCTATAGAAACTGTTCATTTTAATTCTCCAAGTGACATAAATAGCAAAGCAGCTTGGATGCTCATAGTTTGCAAGTGACATGGTATTTGGTTTAAAAAGTAAGATGAAAACATTAAATGATGTTACCTAAGACTAAGACTTGTTTCCTTTTAGAACAGTTGAATATTGGTAAAGAATTAATGGTTTAGAATTTTTAAATGATGAGAAAATTTTATGTTACTGTGATAGGAAAACGTTTT
Organism: Lipotes vexillifer; assembly: GCF_000442215.2. Lineage (NCBI taxonomy): Eukaryota > Metazoa > Chordata > Mammalia > Artiodactyla > Lipotidae > Lipotes > Lipotes vexillifer. The sequence goes on along the minus strand of NW_006795130.1, from coordinate 2,097,510 downwards.
TATTAGAATTTCATTAGCAGTACTTTAGTAAGAGACAATTATAGTATAAAATTCTCTTAATATTTCAGAATTTGTAAGCGCAAGAAACCCTTCAAAGGTGGATCCCAGTACACATGACTCCTGCCAGAAAATTAATTTTTTAGTGTTCTTTTAATATTCATTTTGAAGTTTGAAAATAATAGAAAAATAATCCTGTTTCTCTTTAAACTCTTTTAGTTTGCAAGATAGAAGTGGTTAGTCCCTCAGTTATAAGTGAATATTTCAATAGCTCTTTTGTAACTTTTAAAAGAAGTTTCCTTTACACTTTGATGGTTATTTCTAACATAAGGTAGCTCTTCTCCTCCCCGTTTCCCTACTTCCTCTGGTTCCTTGCTCTAATTATCCTCCCTCTCTTGCTTCTTCATTCTTCTGTTTCTCCAGTAGATCCTTCATTGAAGAGCAGAAGTGCTTAAACTTTCCCTGTTCTTAAAAACAACTCTCCTACTCCCCTTCTGCCACTAAAATTATCTTTTTGCTCTTTTCTTCTCTGTTATCTACTAAAACTAGGGTAATTATCTCTGGAGTCACTTGAATTCAAACTCCATCACACATAAGCTGTAGGATCTGGGAAACCTTTCTTAACTTTCCTATCTTGCCTTCTTTATTCATAAAAAGAGAATAATAACGGTATCCACCTCATAGGTTTATGTAAGGAAAAAATGATAACTAAGTTGATATACATAGAGCTTTTAGTATAGTGCCTGGATTGTAAGAATTGCTCAGTGAATTTTAGATGATTCTATTATTATTCACAGATAAAACTCCCCAAATAATTTATCTTTACCCTTACTGTCTCACCATTCTTTTTTTAAACAACTATCTGTTTTTACCTTCATACCTTAAGTACTTTCTCCTAACCATCAAATCCTGTGATTTTGGCTCAGTCCTTTCCTCTCTACCCATTGATAGCTTCGGTGCTTTTAAGTATCTTCTTAAAGTTTCCCTTGTTGGGTTTCTCTGTCATGGCTTCTGTTCTTCTTGTGTGCCTTCCTCTTGTACTCTACTTTTTTCCTTTCCTCTGTCCCCTGATTTTGGTTCTCCTCTATTCTGTCCTTTGCTCTCTTCTTTTTCTACCTTTTCTTTCTTGGTAATTACAACTCCTCTTTTACCATCACCTTCTTCCATGGTCTTTCTCCTGAGTCCAGCTTTCTGATATATTTGGAAGTCCCTTAACACCTCAAATGTAGTATGACCACAACTCAACACTCTCTTTGACGTCTAAGCCAGGTCTTGTTCTGTATTTTTCTATTTTTTTCCCTTTGTTTTTTTGTTTTTTGGCCATGCCACGCAGCATGTGGCATCTTAGTTCCCCGACCAGGGATCAAACCTGTGCCCCCTGCATTGGAAGCGCAGAGTCCTAACCACTGGACCACCAGGGAATTCCTGGATTTTTCTATTTCTATTAATAGTAGAGCCAGATTCAAAATCTTAGTAATCTTTTAACTCTTTTTTCTTTGTCTCCCACATCTTAAACAATTGCTAAGTCCAGTATGTAATACTCCCAGTATGATTTCCTTTTACAAGGCCGAAAGCAGGCTTTTATTGACTGTTGCTGTCCAGAGTAACCTTCCCTTGAATTCTCCTATTAAGCTTGTTATTCCTTTCTTTCAAGGAAAACTTCATTACCCTTCATTCATCCCCACTCCACCTAATAGACTCCTGAACTGCCACTCAAGGCCCTTCGTGTTCTTAACTCAGCTGGGCTTTCAGACTTTTATCTTCTTTTGCCCTTTGTGTACTCCTTCATTTCCTTGCGCATCATCCAAACCAGATTTCTATATAAGCATGCATGTCTTTGCTTATACTTTCTTGCATCTAGAAAGAGTAAATATATATTTTAAAAGACTTACTAATGTTTAAGATACAGATAAATAGTATTTTTAAATATAGCTTTCCTGACAATAAGAATCCAAACTGTTTGTAAGAAGCTGTAAGGATCTAATCTGCCTTCATTACTATTTCTCTGATTTAAAAGTAATTATTGTCCTGAATGAGACCTTTCAAATATTTTTTCTTATGTAGATTCCTAGAATTCTTTCAGTATTGAATATACACATCTAATATGGAATAAATAATGTCTTATTCTCTAATGTAATGGCATATATCAAGCATATAGTACTCATGTGATAAACTTTTCTCCTAATCAAATTCTTTTTTCTGCTTTGCATTTTATAATTGTATTTTTAATGTTTACATTATATAGGCTTTTGTATTTTGTATAGGTTTCTTTTATTCTCACTGAGAGTGACTCTGTGGAGATAGCATTTCTAATTTCCCTTCCTTTTTTTCTTTATCCAGGGTTTTTTTCTCACAGTTTCCCCAGAGTCAGTTTTAAAAGTGGCTCACCATGCTTCTGAAAACAACAGAATTTTCACTTTGAATCTGTCAGCACCATTTATTAGTCAGTTCTACAAGGAATCATTGATGAAAGTTATGCCTTATGTTGACATACTCTTTGGAAATGAGACGGTGAGTAATTTTTTTTTTAAAGTACCTGGTTGTTTTGGTTTCTTTTTGTGTATAGGTTGTGTATATGTTTAGAAATATATAAATAAAAACTGTACTTGAGAATTAAGTAAAACTGCCTCAGTTTGGACAACTCTAACTCAGTATTTTTAGTATTTCCTTCAGAATATACTAATTTCTTACACAGTAAAAAATTAGTCTTTTAAAGGATTAGGTTATTCAGGTTTATTTACTACATATATTTACATGTAGTAAAATTCACTCTTCTTATACATTTCTGTGAGCTTTTGCAAATGCATACCTGTCTTGTGACTGTGACCACAAGCAAGATAAAAAATATTTTCATCACATTTATCAGTCAACCCTTGCCCTCATCCTTAACCCTTAACATCAACCTTAAATGACCTTAATTAAAAAGAAAATGAGGAGGAGCCTTAACAAAAATATAAAGCATTGGAGAGCACACAGAAAACTCTTTAATAAGAGCTCACATTTGTAAAACATATGTAAAAAAGATGGAAAGCATTTATAGAACCAGGGAACAATGCTAAAAGTTTGGCAGAGACATTGAAGAATAGAAAAGAATAGAGGCCCAAGAATAATTAGGTTTGCAGAAAATGCTGATGATATCAAAATGGTCTTCATTGTTTAAAAAAACTCCAAAAGTACAGTCAACAGAAAAAGTAATTGGACTTCATCAAAATTAAAAACTTTTGTGCATCAAAGGACACTATCAGGAAAGTGAAAAGACAACCCATGGATGGTAGAAAATATTTGCAAATAATGTATCGGTTCAGGGATTAGTATCCAGAATATATATCTTAACAACTCAAATACATCTCAACAAGAAGAAAACAACCTAATCTAAAAATGGTCAAAGGACTTAAATAAATATTTCTTCAAAGAAGATATATCAATACAAAGGGCCAATAAGCATGTGAAAAGATGCTCACCATCAGTAATCATTAGAGAAATGCTTATGAAACCAAAGTAAGATATTACTTGACACCCAGTAGGATGGCTGTTTTCAAAATTAAAAAATGATAAATAACAAGTACTGGCAAGGATGTGGAGAAATGGGAACTCTTGTGCATAGCTGCTGGGAATGTAAAATGGTGCAGCTGCTGTGGAAAACAATTTGGTGGTTGTTCATAAAGTTAAAAAGAGAATTATTACCATATGATCCAGCAATCCCACTTCTAGGTATAACCAAAAAACCTTCAAAGCAGGGATTCAAATGCTTTTACACCAATGTTTAGCAGCATTATTCACAATAGCCACAAGTTGGAAACAAACCAAATGTTCTTCAACAGATGAATAGATAAATAAATCTGGTATATACATACAATGGAATATTATTCAGCCTTTAAAAGGAATGAATTCTGATACATGGTACAATATGAATGAATCTTGAAAACATTATGTTAAGTGAAATAAGGCAGATACAAGCAGACACCTATTGGGTTTTCCTGTAAGGATTCCTCTGAAATGAAGTATCTGGAATAGAAAAACTCATAAAGAAGGACAGCAGAATAGTGGTTACTAGGCACTGGGGGAAAAGGGGAGTTGGGAGTTATTTAATGAGTACAAAGCTTCTATTTGGGATGAAAAAAAGTTCTGGAAATGGATAGTGGTGATGATTGCACAACATTGTGAATATATTTAATGTCAGTGAATTTAACACTTAAAATTGTTAAAGTGGTAAAATTTTACTTTATGTATATTTTACCGCAATTTTAAAAATTGATTGATTCTACAAATTGGTAAAGTTTGACTAGAACTTAGTACTGTGTAGATTATTAAAGAAATTATTTTTCCCTACCTAGAAGAGGAAGTAGTAAAATTACAACCTACTACATGGTTGTTACAAGTCATGTCAGGATAACTTTTTACTTTTTTTGTATGATTGCTATTCATATGAATTCAACAGATACGTAGTACCTATTATGGCAGACCAATAAACAGTAGATGTATAATATATTTGAGATGGTTTGTCATAATATGGATTATAGAATAATAAATATTGGATACAGGGCAATTAGATATATTTGATAGTTTACTGAACCAGTCTCAAAAAGTCCTCCGATAAATTAATAGATTTCTAGTGATATGCTTCAGTGTTTGCTCAAGTAAACTATCAGTGATTCAGATAAAGCTGTATTTGTAGATAAGGCGAACGCACAGAATGTAAATAATGCAACACGTTAATAGATACCAACTAAATTGAATGTCAAAATGAGACTTTAAACAATTTTAATAGTTTGGATATACCAGTTAAGTGATGAAATTTAATGAGGATAAATAAAAATGATACCATATTTGATTATAAAAAAGCAAATATGTTATTATGAGCTTTATCTCTTTAATCTCATATTTCATTGTTCTCCTTGAATACTCAAGTAATAATAAACTATCTTCAGTTCTCTAGGGAAACAAGGGACATTTCACTTCTAAATTGCAATGAAGTGTGATATATATTTCTCAGGGAATATATACAGGATTGCTTTGTCCTTCTCCCCCTCTTTCTCCCTCAAAAGAAAAAAACAAAAAAAAAGAAAAAAACAAATCTACTGTGCTTAATATAAATTCTCAATATGTCAGCACTTAGCTAAAACCAAACACACTTGACTCTTATTTTCTACCTAGTGCCACTTTCCTTTTCATGTGTACTACTAATGATGTTTTAAAGCTTTTCTGATAACCTCAGAAAGTATATTTTAAAAAAGAAGAACTTGTCCACCAAGGCTATCTCTTCACAGATAATGAAGCACAGTGATCCTTGTGAGACAAGAAATAAATGGGATGAGCCCTATGATTAACCCAACTTACCACTTGAAGAGAATTTCTAGGCCATTGCACAGAGGAGAACCCACGTAGAGCTTGGCAGTCTCTTTGAATTGAAAAGATGGAGCTGGAAGTTCAGGAAATCTAACAGCTAGCCGGCTGGAGTTTGCAATTCATAGCACCCAAAAGGAAAGAGCTGCATAGAGAGAGAACACAGGAGATTTGCAGAGTCCCACCCAAGTCTTTCAGCTGTGAGGAAACTAATGAAGACTAGGAAAAGAACCACCTGAGAAGATACTAGCAAATAATCTTCAGAGTGCACAGAGAACCTGTAACCATTCTTACTCTACTAGCTAGAGTAGAGAACCTCATAATTCATGAGCTTCAGAGTACTTAAAACACCATTGGGGCAAAATTAGTCTAGAGTGAGGCTCCTTTTGTCCCTCCTAACAATATTATCCTAATATGCATACAGTGCCTTGTATTGGGTTAAAGAAATTCCCTTCTATTCTTAGTAATCTGAGGGCTTTTTTTCTGGAATGGATGTTGGATTTTGACATTTTCCCCCCGTGATTTTAGCAAATTCAATCCAGTAATAGGATAATTCATCATGACCAGGACTCTGGGGTTGGTTTACCAATCAATATAATTCACCTTTGTAAAAATAAAAAACATCACCATCTTAATAGACACAGAAAAAAACCTGTGTCAGAATCCAACATCCATTCCTGATAAAAAGCCCTCAGAGTACTAATAGAATGGAACTTCTTCAACCCAATATAGGACATCCACAAAAAGTGTACAGCTAATATCATACTTAATGATTAAAAACTGAATACTTTCCTCTCAGATCAGGGACAAAGCAAGGATGTAAATGAAACAACATACCAAAGGTTGGAAGCTTTCCCAAGATCAGGAACAGGACAAGGATGTCTACTCTTTCCACTTTTATTCAGCATTGTACTGGAGGTTCTAGTCAGTGCTAATAAGGTATGAAAATCATCGAGATTAGAAAGGAAGAAGAAAAACTGTCTCTGTTACTAAACACCATGATCATCTTTGTAGAAAAATCCTTTGAAATCTACAAAGAGCAATTACAAATAAAAATGAGTTTAGCAAAGTTGTGGGATACAAGATAAACACACAAAAACCAGTTGTATTTCTATATAGTAGCAGCAAACATGCAGAAATTGAAATTTAAAATTACTATTTCCATTACTATGAAAAGATATAACATACTTTGGGATAAATCTAATAAAAGATATACAAAACCTGTATACTGAACACTATAAAACATTGTTGAGAATAATTAAAGAACTAAGTAAATGGAGAGAGAGGGCATGTGCATGGATTTTAACTCTATTGTGAAGATGTCAGGTCTCAAATTGGTCTTTGGATTCAACATAATTTAAAATTCCAACAGGTTTTTTGTTTGTTCATTTTCTAGAAGTCAACAAGCATATTCTAAAATTAATATGGAAAAACACTGGACTAAAATAGTCAAACCAACTTTGAAAAAAAAAATCAGAGGACCTACACTACATGGCGTCAGGACTTATAAAGCTACAGTAGTCAATACAGTGTGGCAGTGCCCTAAAGGTAGGCAAATAGATCCATGGAACAGAGGAGATAGTACAGAAATAGACCAACTGTTAATTCTTTAACAAAATTTCAGTAGCGATTCTGTAAATAATAGTCTTTTTAACAAATTATGCTATAGCAATTGAATATCCATATCCAAAAAAGCAAAACTTCAGCCCATACAACATGCAACAACTATTCAGGTGTCCAACTTTAAAAAGTATGACCATACAAGATATTTGCACAAGCTGCTAGAACTGTCATACACTGGTGAGAATGCAAAATGGTACAACTACTTTGAAAAATAGTTTTCCAGTTTCTTACAAAGTTATATATAACCCACCATATGACCTAGTTGTCCCCCCGCAAGAGAAATGAAAGTATATGTACATATAAACACACAAATGCTTGTAGGAACTTTTATTTGTAATATCCAAAGTCTAGAAGCAACTCAGTGTCCGTCAACTGGTGACGGGATAAGCAAACTGTGGTATATCTATACGCTAGAATACTAGTCCATAAAAGAAATGAAGTATTTATATATGCACCAACATGGATGAATGTCAGAAGATTTATACTGAGTGAAAGTTGAGCCTCCAGACAAAAAGTACATTCTGTGTAACTCCATTTAAATTAAATTCTTGAGAATTCAAACTGTAGTGACAGAAAGCAGATTCATGGTTGCCTGGGAAGGAGTTGTGCTGTGAGGCAGTGATCACAAATGGACGTAACAAAACTTTTGGACGTAATGAATGTGTTCCTTATCTTGATTGTGGCTGTAGTTTCAGGACTTTATGCATGTGTCAAAACTTATCTAATTAGATACTTTAATTTGTGCAGATCATTATATGTGAATTATACCTTATAAAGCTTTTTTGAAAGAATACGTACTGTGTGATTCCATTTACATAAGTTTAAAAATGGGGAAAATTTGGGCTTCCCTGGTGGCGCAGTGCTTGGGAGTCCGCCTGCCGATGCAGGAGACACGGGTTCGTGCCCCGTTTCGGGAGGATCCCGCATGCCGCGGAGCGGCTGGGCCCGTGAGCCGTGGCCGCTGAGCCTGCGCGTCCGGAGCCTGTGCTCCGCAAATGGGAGAGGCCACAACAGTGAGAGGCCCGCATAACGCAAGGAAAAAAAAAAAAAAAAATGGGGGAAATTAGAGTTCATATAAAAAGCTCTAAAGAACCAATGTTAAATGAAGACATGAGGGACTTCCCTGGTGGTCCATAGAAAGTACTACTGACCTGTGAAAACCACAGGGGGTTGGGTTGCCACCTCTAAAGGCAATAAAAATTCTGCATATAATTTATAGTCGGCTCCCTGTACTTGTGGTTCCACTGCACCTGAGGTTCCAACCAACGGCAGATCCTGTAGTTCTGTAGTATTTACTGTTGAAAAAAATCTGCATATAAGTGGACACGTGCAGTTCAAACTGGTGTTGTTCAAAGGTCAACTGTGCTCAGTTTTTGTTAGGTAGTGTTGAAGGTGTTCTTAGCAGTATTGATATTATTCCTCTCTTAAGTTTCACTTAACTAACTTGCTTGAATAACATGTACTCTCCATTCCCTTGATAAAACATAATAAGTAGTGCCAAGTGAATAAGGAAAAACTATTACGCTATTAGGCTGTTCTCTGATAGACCAACTTCTCTTCCTACAAATTTGCTTTTAATGATTATAAAATCTGATAAAATAGAATAGAGTGCAAATAGAGTGAGAATTAGTTTAATGAATTAAGTTTGGGTACAAAACTCAGTAAAGACAAATTTCTTTAAAAAGTTGTTCTTGAATTAGGTGTGGGCATGAAAAGTTTTAAAGATTAAAGGAAGAAGAAACTATAAATATCTGCACTCAGGAGTACTCCATAGAAGTCTTCAAGTTTTGACTCTCCTTTAAAGAAACTAAAAGTGAAATTCATAAACCATGAATTACGGATCTGATTCTATAAGAAAGGCTCTAGAATATCAGTCAGCATACACACATTAAAAGTCTTGACCCTACTTTAAATATTAGCAAATGATATATCATTATATATTAATAAAGTGTTTATAAACTTTTTAAACTAAATTTTAAAAATTTAATCAATTTGCTGATTTGTTAGCTAACTACTGTTCCTTCCATTTCCTTATACGTAAAGTGACGGATTTGTGTAGAAATACTAGAAGATCTTTTAAATTTTTTTGTTAGAGCCTAAAAATGTTTTTTACAAAAACTGTGGATTCATTTTTCTCAGATGTTCTAATAGTAACACTGACCAATTTTACTATAAATCAGCAAGTTCTTGTTCTGAAATCTAGAATAATATAATCCCAAACATTAATTTTAGATAGTTATTCTTTTTTTTTTTAATATCCAGCTCTTTTTTTTTTTAGATGTTGGGGATAGGAGTTTAGTAATTTATTTATTTATTTTTGCTGTGTTGGGTCTTCATTTCAGTGCAAGGGCTTTCTCTAGTTGTGGCAAGCGGGGGCCACTCTTCATCGCGGTGTGCCAGCCTCTCACTATCGCGGCCTCTCTTGTTGTAGAGCACAAGCTCCAGACGTGCAGGCTCAGTAGTTGTGGCTCATGGGCCTAGTCGCTCCGCGGCATGTGGGATCTTCCCAGACCAGGGCTCGAACCCGTGTCCCCTGCATTAGCAGGCAGATTCTTAACCACTGCGCCACCAGGGAAGCCCGATAGTTATTCTTTGCATTGTTAACAGGCTCAACTGTAATGCCTTACAAGCTAGATTTTTTTTTTTTCTCTTCTTTCACCCCTACTGTTTCTTTTCTCTGTTTGATTTGCCCAGGGAAAAGGGTATTCTTCTCTAAGGAATATCTGAAAATATTTGGTTGAGCTCATTCTGAAACAAAATAGGAGTATTCACAGGAATACCGATACTCCATTAATATGATAAAAACAAAGTATAAATTATTAACTGATGTAATTTACTTTTTCTTTTATCACAGTAAAAAATATATAACAAAATTTACTATTTTTGAGTGTATAATTCATCGGCTTTAAGTACACTGACAGTGTTGTGCAACCATCACCACTGTCTATTCACAGAACTTTTTTATCTTTCCAAAACAGTAGCTTTGTACCCATTCAACAATAACTGCTAATTCCCCTTTTCCCCCAGTGCCTGATAACCACTGTTTTACTAGCTTTCTCTATGAATTTGCCTATTCTGGGTACCTCAAAAAGTAGCATCACACAGTAGTTGTCTGTCTGGCTTATTTCGCTGAAGATAATGTTTTGAAGGTTCATCCATGTTGTAGCATGTATCAGAGTTGCCCCTTTGTAAATCCATTCATCCATTGATGGATATTCAGTTTGTTTTTACCTTTGACTTTTGTTAATAATGCTGCTGCTGCTGGTATACAAATATCTGTTCAAGTCCCTGCTTTCAGGTTTTTTGGGTATGTAGAAGTGGAATTGCTGGATCATATGGTAATAATCCTCTTTTTAACTTTTTGAGGAACCACCAAATTGTTTTCTACAGCAGCTGCACCATTTTACAATTCCCGCCAGCAATGCACAAGGGTTCCTATTTCTCTACATCCTTGCTAACACTTGCTATTTTCCATTTTTTTGGCAATAACCATCCTAAGGGGTGTAATGTAGCATCTCATTCTGATTTTGATTTGTGTGACTTACTTTTAACTGAGATTCAAAAACGCATAGCGATAAATTTTCATGTTGGCTCAATTAAAAATTCTTGGTAACCTGTTAAATTGCATTTTATACTTTTAAACTACACATCTGAATTTATTGGTTGTCCTTGTTAAGGTAGTTTTGAAACTACCATAATATATAAATTATTTAAATGTTACATTGTATTTTTAATTTCTTTCTGACATCTTCAAAGTTTAAAGCATTTCCCTTCTGCGACAACCATTTGTTACCTAGACTCAGCTTAAAAAAGGACATTCTACATGCAGGTAATTATATTCATTGATGCCTGCTAATGCAGTCTGCTTTGTAGTCATAATCTAGCAGTACATGACTAAAAAACTTGATTATTCTTGTTTTTCATTTTTATTAACTTAACTTTTTTTGAATAGTGTCATCTTGCAAATGGTTCTTAAGAGTAATACTTTTCAAGGCTCCATAATGACTAGATAATTAACCTGCCAGGATTAAGTACACTCAACTTTGCTTCAGGATACTTAACTCTCAAACAAGGTCAATTATCTCATGATAATAACTGCTTTGTCAAGAGTTACCACTTAATTCCACAGTGAAACGTCACATTACCGGTACAATGCTATTTTAAGATAAAGTTTAAACAGTAAAATACAGCTTGAAAATTGGGCGGAAGAATTCAGTTTAATTATTTCATACGTATTAAGAATGTTACATTTTAGATAAAACTCTCCCACATAGACCTAGTGTTTGAATCCCACAGATGATTTCTGTTTATAAAGATTATGTTTATGATCTGTTTCATCCATCCTTCTGCTGGCATTATTCCCACATTGTACATTTTCTTGCAGGGAAATCCATTTTAAACCTATTGATCCTACAGAGGACTCAGTATGTTAAAAACCTCTAGTGCAGACTAGGAAAATTGAAATTACTGTCTCTTTCCTAAGCGATGATTTAACTTTTTAAAAAAATATCTACCTTATCAATGAATGAATTACAAAGCAATATACAAAATTCTGCAGTTTTTTTGTTGTTGTTTCTGTTGTGGCTGAGTAGCTGTTAAATCATATTAGTATAGTGATGTATAGCCAAAAACAGGAAAGCTACATGATGCATCGGGACATTCTGAAAGAAACGTATAATTGGCTTTAATTACTTGAATCCATGTTTTCTAAACCTGAGTAATGGCTGGGTCTCCTTATAAGTAAACCCTGATCATCTTTTTACTAAAGCAGATGGATTAGGTTAACTTTTTCTTCTTTTACATAGTTTGCTGGGAGAGGAGGGGGACATTTATTGATATTCATTGTTTACACTGTTAAATCCTTAATCTTTCGAATAGCCATTGATTCTTTTTAAAATAACATAAAAATTAATAATTGGAAAACAGAAATAGTGCTTTAATTGTAAATAACCTTTGGTAAACTCTGTCTTATCTGAAATAGTCTGTCAGTGTCTATACACAGATGTTATTTGCTGTTTCACTATGAAAATCTGTGTAAATCTTTAAATTATGTGCACCAAATATAATAAGTGCTATGAATGCATACATCTTCATCCAGATAGTCTCTCTTTAGTTAGGAGACTTACTGTTCTTTATAAAGGTATTATTTTTAATTATGGGAAAAACTTCCTTTCTCTCTCAAGTCTGTACATTTTATCCTCAGGGAATTCCTTTTTGAATTGTTACATCTTTTTGCTAAATGTAATTCCTTAGGATACATGATTTCCAAACATTTTCAGAGAGGCAGACTGTCACCAGATCCATATTCTGACAGTAGAAGAGATGGTCTTTTCTTTCCTCTTATCAAGGTGTTTCCAACATGAATGTGGGGAATAGGGCTATACCTAAAATGGTAATTCTACCCTTGTAATTATACAAAAGTGCCTAGTTTCTTCCAAGGAAAGATGGAAGTCACCTTCCTGAGACTCTTCTTAATAGATCTTTCCATTCCTCTCTCTTTACTATAAGCAAAGTGAGAGGAGCCTATGATACAGATAAAAATCTAAGGTTGTTATAAGATCAGTCCAGGAAAGTAGGAAATGATGTTTCAGAGAAGATACGTAACCCCTTCAAAAAAATTAAAACTTACGGTGCTCCTATAAAATTCTGATGTATTTTCTGCTAAGGATAATGAAATTTCAATTAAGATAGGGCTGTGGCATTGTAAGATTGCTGCTTATCTCCTGGATTCAACTTTCTCCTTTGGGTCTTTCTGATATATTTTACTCACCTGGAAAAAAAAAAATGAGATTCACTGTAGCACAAGGGAGTCTTCTAATGTCAGTGGCATGTTGTAAAGATGTGCTGTGAGAAGGATTTGGAAAGAGCCAAAGGCTATTTAACTATAAGCTTTGTGTGTCTCTTCCTTCCTTTCTACTTAACTCTCTCCTTTTCTCTTTCCTTTCTCTCAGTCCCCACCAACATACCCTTCCTTTCTTACTCCCTTCATCTCCCTCCCCTTACCAAGCTACATTGCCTCTAAAGATGAAAGGTTTTCAGATCATTCCCAAACTCATCATTGGTTAAAAAAAAAAAAAAAAACCCTGTAATTTGAAATGGTTTGAATTGCTATGGAGATAATATTTTATGCAGATGTCTTTCTGTGTTATTCAGTATTTCAATTACTCTTTTTATTTGAATGTTTTAGATACTGTACTATAAATTTGTGACTATTTTAGTATTATTTGTCTAGTATGCCATGATATAAAGGTAATGAGTTAATATTTAAACTTCCTATTTAATGAATTTAAAAATTTTCTTATTACTAAAATTATAATGAAATTGACTTATGCTTATAAAATATGACAGAAGAAGGATACCAGGACTATATTTAGAAAATCTGTTTTTTGACTCAGCTTGAATTTTTCTGTGCCTTTCTTCTTTGACATTAGGAGGATAATTGGCAAATTTTAAATAGGTTTTATAGATTAGTTAATAGTATTTTATCAACAGTAATTTCCTAGCTTAGATGATTCTAAAATAGTTATGTAAATGTCCACATTTGGAATGCTCCTAACCTCCTTTTTCTGATCCAGACCCAATCCAGGGTCTCAGTTATCATTTACTTACCATGTTTCCTTAGTTTCTTTAATCTGGAGCAATTTCTTAGTATTTCTTTGTCTGTTATGACTATTACACTTTTGAAAAGTACAGGCCAGTTATTTTGTATTGTATGGAAGGTCCTTTGATGTAGGATTAACTGATATTTTTTCATAATAATTTTTGACAAGAATACCTCAAAATGCTGTTGTCTTTTTTCATACATTATATCAAGATATCAGCTTGTCTCATTACTGATGATATTGACTTTGATCACTTGGTTAAGAAGATGTTGATTCAGTGTACGCACTTTAAAGTTACCATTTTTCCCTTTTAATTTAATTAATAATTATCTTGGGAAATATTTTCAAGAGATTATGTACATATTTTGTGTTTTCAATGTACTTTCACCCACTACTTTTAGCCTTCATTGATAATTCTTGCCTCCAGCACTTACTGTGTGTTTACCAAGTGGTGATATTTCTATTCCCATCATTTCTTCTACATTTTAAAAAATATTTATTTTTTTTATTATTATTTTCTTTTTTTTTTGGCTGCATTGGGTCTAGTTGTGGCACACGGCCTCTTCGTTGCAGTGCACAGACGTCTCTCTAGTTGTGGTGCTTGGGCTCCAGAGTGTGTGGGCTTTGTAGTTGCAGCATGTGGGCTCTCTAGTTGTGGCACCGGGCTCAGTAGTTGTGGTGTGTGGGCTTAGTTGCCCCACAGCACGTGGGATCTTAGTTCCGCAACCAGGCATCGAACAGGCGTCCCCTGCATTGCAAGACGGATTCTTAATCACCGGACCACCAGGAAAGTCCCTCTTACATTTATTAATTGGAATTCTGTGTAAGGAAGAAATGCTCCCTGTCCACTTTTTAATTTATTTGTCTATATCAGTATACTTTATGGATATTTATTCTATGGGCTATAATCCTTTTAAAATCATTAATTGTTTCTCCATTTATCTCAGTTTTGGCCATTAGGAGCTCCCTCATCTTGGCTCCTCTGTTCTTTTGACACGCCCTGATTAATTTTTTAGCACTTCTTTACTTTCTGGCACCACAAGTTGTTCCAAGTTCATATTGTATTTTTGCCTGTCTCAGCCCTGGAATCATCTGTTTCTTCGTAGAGTTCTGGTTCCTTGAAGACTGGTTTATTAGAAATTGTACTTAGAAACCAAGAGCTGGGAACTAGGTGTGCTCAGTGCTACTGGGTATCTTCTGGGCCCTCTCAGCAAATAGACCTAAGAAATATATGTGTGTATATGTATATACACACACACACACATACACACTTTTATATTTGTCTGTCTACCTACCTACCTAGCTATATTTGTATTAAAAATCATGAGGCTGAAAGGAAAACTCAGATTGCAATCCAGCATCACAAGGTTAAATCTAAACTTCCTTCTTTCCTTATTCATATTTCCTTTCCTTGGCAGTAAGACCTGGCTTTCATTATCTGCAATTTAATGACTCATTTGCTCAAATCTAAAATACCTATAGTTTCAGAATTGCAAAACCACCATTAGGAGAAGGTGAGTGTATTTTGTATGCAGGAGGGACATGAATTAGAGGCTAGAAGACGGACT
Organism: Lipotes vexillifer; assembly: GCF_000442215.2. NCBI lineage: Eukaryota > Metazoa > Chordata > Mammalia > Artiodactyla > Lipotidae > Lipotes > Lipotes vexillifer. The sequence goes on along the minus strand of NW_006795130.1, from coordinate 2,082,377 downwards.
GTGATAGACATCCTATAAAATATTACCCTTTGATCCCTTTCTACTTGTATTTGTGACCTCATGTAGTGTTCTCTTTTTGACTGTGGGGCTGGAGCTAGTAACTTATAACAAATAGAATATGGCAAAAGTGATGACATGTCATTTCCAAAACTAGATTACAAAAGTTCTATGACTTCTGTCTCATTTTCCCTCTCTTGCTCACTTTCTCTTGAAGCCCCCATTCTTTTGGGTTTTTTTTTAAGAGTTTTTGATGGTGGACCATTTTTCAAGTCTTTATTGAATTTGTTACAGTGTTGCTTCTGTTTTATGTTTTGATTTTTTGGCCCCGAGGCATGTGGGATCTTAGCTCCCTGACCAGGGATTAAACCCACACCCCTTGCATTGGAAGGTGAAGTCTTAACCACTGGACCACCAGGGAAGTCCCTGGAGCCTTCACTCTTGGGAAAGCAAGCTGCCGTGCTTTGAGTTACCCTAAAGAGAGACTCATATGTCAACAACTGATGTCCCCAAATCAGTAGCCAATGAGGACCTGAGAGTTACATGAATGAGCATAAATGAACTTGGAAGCAAATGTTCCCTTCATCAAACATAAGATGACTGCAGCCCTGGCCTATACTTTGTTAGCAGCCTTGTGAAATACCTTGATTAAGAGGCACCTAGCAAAACCATGCCTAGATTCCTGATGTGTAGAAACTGTGAGATAATAAATGTTTGTTGTTTTAACTCACTAAGTTTTGGAGTAATTTGTCATGCAATAATAGATAACTAATACTTGCTAAGAAAAACATATTTATGAACTAGAATTCAGTATTTGTGTACAGTTTTTTTGTAAGCATATGACACATTTACATGGTTCTAAACATAAGAACTATACAAAAAAATTTCCTCAGAAGTGTCCCAGGACCTCTTCTCTCTCTGCTTCTTTCTTCCTTTGTTTCTTCCCACCTACCCTGTAGATAATCTGACTCACATTCCTATATTTCTCTTAGCACAGATTACCAGCAGAATGTATATTTTTTCATATCTCCTTCTTTGTTACATGAAATATAGCACACTGTAGGTTCTCTTTGCACTTACTTTTTGTTTTTTGGGTTTTTTGTTTGTTTTGCTTAAATATATCTTAGAAATGTTTGTTTGTTTTGCTTAAATATATCTTAGAAGTCATTCCATAAAAGCTCATAGAGATCTTTCTCATCTTTTTCATAGCTGTATTTACCCAACTATGTGAATGTACCATAGTTTATTCAGTCACCCTCTTGTTATGGACATGTAGGTTATTTACAGTATTTTGCAGTTAAAAACAATCTTTCAATAAATAACCTTGTGCATGCATGTTTTTATGTTGTTAGAGGTATTTCTTCAGAGTAACTTCCTATAGGTGGGATTGTTGGGTCACAGAATAAGTGCATGTGTAGTTTTGTTAGATACTGCCAAATTCCTCTCCAAGAAAGACACAGCAGCAGTGTATGTGAATGTTTTCATTCCCAACAGCAGTATATGTGAATTTTTTTCTAATGGGTTATTTTAATGTTTGGATATTAACTATTCTTAAGGCACTGCCATCAAATAGAATTCATTAGAAGTGTCAAATTCTAGCCTTATTTCAAAAACTTGATTGCTGCAAGAATTAAACTGAATTAAGACTATAACATGATTCAGCACCTATTAGCCAATTCATTTTAGCACAGGAAAAATAATCTAAAAAATTTAAAAAGTGATTTTTTAAGGTATAGACTGTAAAGACTTCCATCTCATTTTTGCATGTTTGTCTAAAATCATTCAATGAATATGAATGAATCCTCATCATATAGTTTTATTTTCTGATCCTATATATATATATATATATATGCCGTATGCGGGCCTCTCACTGTTGTGGCCTCTCCCGTTGCCGACCACAGGCTACGGATGCGCAGGCTCAGAGGCCATGGCTTACAGGCCCAGCCTCTCCGTGGCATGTGGGATCCTCCCAGACCGGGGCACGAACCCGTGTCCCCTGCATCGGCAGGCAGACTCTCAAGCACTGCACCGCCAGGGAAGCCCCTGATCCTATATTTTTATCCAGTGTATTTTTATCCTATTTTCTCCTACAAATCCCTCTTTCTCCTGCACTACCTAACTACTCATGTTTTCCAGAATGCACCATATTTATTGTTGCCTTCATGTCTTTTCATATTCTAATCCTTCTGTCTTTATCCTTACCCCTCTCCAACTCTGTCTGGCTAACTTCTACTTACCCATTATATCTCAGTTCATATATTACTTCCCTCACCTCCTCTCCTTCTCCTCCCCCCTCCCCCCTCATTCACTTAGTCATTTTTTAAATTTGATTTTTTGATATTTTGTGTGTAATTATAAGACTTTTTTCTTAATACTTACATTGTTTAGTAATTACTTGTTAATGTATTTTCTCTTACACTAATGTGTTTCTTCACAGCAGACTTCCATTCAGTATTATAGTCCTACTGACTAACAAATAATATGTATTTATTAAACATTCAATAAATGAATGAGTTTTTTCCTTTGCTGGGAGAGTTTGAACCTTTGCAAATTACAGAGAATAGTTGTCTTTTTAAATATGATTGTCCTGCTTAATTACCACTTTTGATCTTAGAAGGATTTAGGATTTAAAATTTTGATCTTAAATCTGAATCCACCAAACTAAACTTTGTAACTATTTTAGACTGTATGTAACACATTTAAAATATTTTTGGGTAATATAATATTGTCCTTCAGTTTGACCACGATTTATTGAGAGCATATTCTATATCAGGCACTGTGTTCTACATCTGTATTCTAAAATCTTTTTAGAATGTTAACACTGCTGTTACACAGTCACTCACTTATCACCATCTTTTTCCTCTCAACTTTTTTCAAACTAAGAATCTGCAATGTGTTTTCACGTATGGAGTTCAGGTCCGGCTTAGAGGTCCCAGTTCATGTGAATCGTTTTAAGAGCCTCAATTTTGTGGTAACCCTGTACTAATTTCACAAGCCCAGGGGACCCTGGTTTCCACCAAAAGTATTTTGTCAGCCCTCTTACTCTCTGGTCTCAATCCATACTGTAGAGAAGGGAGACTAGGGAACTGAAACTTCAGCTCCCTCTTTTCACATTTTGCTATCTAGAAAACAGAAGATTTAAACCTGTCATCTTTTCCTATAGTCAAGAGATGATTGGTTCCTCCTATTTTCAGTTCCTTTTCCGTGGAAGGGTGTGCTAATGTTCTTTCTAAAATATGAATGCTCATAGGACTGATGTTAGATATTTTTAAGCCAAATAGGTATGCTGTCCCCATGACTATTGTTACAATGTTAAATTACTATTCCTTTTGAACATTATATAATGAATAATACATTTTGAGAGATGATGTGTGTTTTTAGTAACTGACCTGAATAAAACTAAATATTAAGCATGGAAACATTAGTTAATAGAGTGGATATTAGTACTAATTTATTCATGTTACTACTAATTATTCATATTAAGTTAGAATTCTTAATTTCACAAATAGAGTTCTTTTATTACAGCATCAAGCCAACTAGCATTGATAGTTTGTGCAAAATTAATTTTTTACAACATGGGGAAACACAAGTTTTTCTCTCAGCATGGTATTAATTTAAAAATGACCTCTTCAAGCAGAAGCAAGATGAACTACAATCCTGCAGCCTGTGGAACAAAAACCACATTCACAGAATGATAGACAAGATGAAAAGGCAGAGGGCTATGTACCAGATGAAGGAACAAGATAAAGTCTGAGAAAAACAACTAAATGAAGTGGAGATAGGCAACCTTCCAAAAAAGAATTCAGAATAATGATAGTGAACATGATCCAGGACCTCGGAAAAAGAATAGAAGCAAAGATCGAGAAGATGCAAGAAGTGTTTAACAAAGATCTAGAAGAATTAAAGAACAACAAACAGAGATGAACAATACAATAACTGAAATGAAAACTACACTAGAGGAAATCAGTAGCAGAATAACTGAGGCAGAAGAACGGATAAGTGACCTGCAAGACAGAATGGTGGAATTCACTGCGGAAGAGCAAAATAAATAAAAAAGAATGAAAAGAAATGAAGACAGCCTAAGAGATCTCTGGGACAACATTAAATGCAACAACATTCACATTATAGTGGTCTGAGAAGGAGAAGAGAGAGAGAAAGGACGCGGGAAAATATTTGAAGAGATTATAGTCGAAAACTTCCCTAACATGGGAAAGGAAATAGCCACCCAAGTCCAGAAGGGCAGAGAGCCCCAGGCAGGATAAACCCAAGGAGAAACGTGCTGAGACAGATAGTAATCAAATTGACAAAAGGTAAAGACAAAGAAAAATTATTGAAAGCAGCAATGAAAAAAATGACAAATAACATACAAGGGAACTCCCATAGGTTAACAGCTGATTTCTCAACAGAAACTCTACAAGCCAGAAGGGAGTGGCATGACATATTTAAAGTGATGAAAGGGTGGAACCTAAAACCAAGATTACTCTACCAGACAAGGATCTCATTCAGATTTGATGGAGAAATCAAAAGCTTTACAGACACGCAAAAGCTAAGAGAATTCAGCACCACCAAACCAGCTCTACAACAAATGCTAAAGGAACTTCTCTAAGTGGGAAACACAAGAGAAGAAAAGGACCTACAAAACCAAACCCAAAACAATTAAGAAAATGGTCATAGGAACATACATATCAATAATTACCTTAAACATGAATGGATTAAATGCTCCAGCCAAAAGACACAGGCTTGCTGAATGGATACAAAAACAAGACCCATATATATATATGCTGTCTACGAGAGACCCACTTCAGACCTAGGGACACATACAGACTGAAAGTGAGGGAATAGAAAAAGATATTCCATGCAAACGGAAATCAAAAGAAGCTGGAGTAGCAATACTCGTATCAGATAAAATAGACATTAAAATAAAGATTGTTACAAGAGACAAAGAAGGACATTACATAATGATCAAGGAATCAATCCAAGAAGAAAATATAACAATTATAAATATATATGCACCCAACATAGGAGCACCTCAAACATAAGGCAACTGCTAACAGCTATAAAAGAGGAAATTGACAGTAACACGATAGTAGTGGGGGACTTTAACACCCCACTTACACCAATGGACAGATCATCCAAACAGAAAATTACTAAGGAAACAAAAGCTTTAAATGACACAGTAGACCAGATAGATTTAATTGATATTTATAGGACATTCCATCCAAAAACAGCAGATTACACTTTCTTCTCAAGTGCACACGGAACAGTCTCCAGGAGAGATCACATCTTGGGTCACAAATCAAGCCTCAGTAAATTTAAGAAAACTGAATCATATCAACCAACTTTTCTGACCACAATGCTATGAGATTAGAAATCAGTTACAGGGGAAAAAAAAGTAAAAAGCACAACCACGTGGAGGCTAAAAAATACGTTACTAAATAAACAAGAGATCACTGAAGAAATCAAAGAGGAAATCAAAAAATACCTAGAGACAAATGACAATGAAAACACGATGATCCAAAACCTATGGGATGCAGCAAAAGCAGTTCTAAGAGGGAAGTTTATAAGCTACACAAGCCTACCTCAAGAAACAAGAAAAATCTCAAATAAACAATTTAACCTTACACCTAAAGGAACTAGAGAAAGAAGAACAAACAAAACCCAAAGTTAGCAGAAGGAGAGAAATCATAAAGATCAGAGCAGAAATAAATGAAATAGAAACAAAGAAAACAATAGCAAAGATCAATAAAACTAAAAGCTGGTTCTTTGAGAAGTTAAACAAAATTCATAAACCATTAGCCAGACTCATCAAGAAAAAGAGGGAGAGGACTCAAACCAATAAAATTAGAAATGAAAAAGGAGAAGTTACAACAGACACAGCAGAAATACAAAGCATCCTAAAAGACTACTACAGGCAACTCTATGCCAATAAAATGGACAACCTGGAAGAAATGGACAAATTCTTAGAAAGGTATAACCTTCCAAGACTGAACCAGAAAGAAACAGAAAATATGAAGAGGCCAATCACAAGTAATGAAATTGAAACTGTGATTAAAAATCTTCCAACAAACAGAAGTCCAGGACCAGATGGCTTCACAGGTGAATTCTATCAAACATTTAGAGAAGAGCTAACACCCATCCTTCTCAAATTCTCCCAAAAAATTGCAGAGGAAGGAACAGTCCCAAACTCATTTTATGAGGCCACCATCACCCTGATAGCAAAACCAGACAAAGATACTACAAAAAAAGAAAATTACAGACCAATATCACTGATGAATATAGATGCAAACATCCTCAACAAAATACTAGCAAACAGAATCCAACAACACACTGAAAGGATCATACACCATGATCAAATGGGATTTATCCCAGGGATGCAAGGATTCTTCAATATACACAAATCAATCAATGTGATACAGCATATTAACAAATTGAAGAAAAGCCATATGATCATCTCAGATGCAGAAAAATCTTTTGACAAAATTCAACATCTATTTATGATAAAAAAAACTCTCCAGAAAGTGGGCATAGAGGGAACCTACCTCAACATAACAAAGGCCATATACAACAAACCCACAGTAAACATCATTCTCAATGGTGAAAAACTGAAAGCATTTCCTCTAAGATCAGGAACAAGACAAGGATGTCCACTCTCGCCACTGTTATTCAACATAGCTTTGGAAGTCCTCGCCACGTCAATCAGAGAAGAAAAAGAAATAAAAGGAATACAAATTGGAAAAGAAGAAGTAAAACTGTCACTGTTTGCAGATGACATGATACTATACATAGAGAATCCTAAAGATGCCACCAGAAAACTACTAGAGCTAATCAATGAATTTGGTAAAGTTGCAGGATACATAATTAATGCACAGAAATTTCTTGCACTCCTATACACTAATGATGAAAAGTCTGAAAGAGAAATTAAGGAAACATTCCCATTTTCCATTGCAACAAAAAGAATAAAATGCTTAGGAATAAACCTACCTAGGGAGATCAAAGATCTTTATTCAGAAAACTATAAGACACTGATGAAAGAAATTAAAGATGTTACCAACAGATGGAGAGATATACGATGTTCTTGGATTGGAAGAATCAATATTGTGAAAATGACTATACTACCCAAAGCAATCTACAGATTCAGTGCAATCCCTTTCAAATTACCAAAGGCATTCTTTACAGAACTAGAACAAAAAATCTTAAAATTTGTATGGAGACACAAAAGACCCTGAATAGCCAAAGTGGTCTTGAGGGAAAAATACAGAGCTGGAGGAATCAGACTCCCTGACTTCAGTCTATACCTGATTACTACAGTAATCAAGACAATATGGTACTGGCACAGAAACAGAAATATAGATCAATGGAACAAGATAGAAAGCCTGGGGATAAACCCATGCCCCTATGGTCAACTAATCTATGACAAATGAGGCAAGGATATACAGTGGAGAAAAGCCAGTCTCTTCAATAACTGGTGCTGGGAAAACTGGACAGCTACATATAAAACAGTGAAATTAGAATACTCCCTAACACCATACACAAAAATAAGCTCAAAATGGATTAGAGACCTAAATGTAAGACCAGACACTATTTAGAGGAAAACATAGGAAGAACACTCTTTGACATAAATCACAGTAAGATCTTTTTTGATCCACCTCCTAGAGTAATGGAAATAAAAACAAAAATAAACAAATGGGACCTAATGAAACTTCAAAGCTTTTGCACAGCAAAGGAAACCATAAACAAGACGAAAAGACAACCTTCAGAATGGGAGAAAATATTTGCAAATGAATCAACGGACAAAGGATTAATCTCCAAAATATATAAACAGCTCATGCAGCTCAATATTAAAAACACAAACAACCCAATCCAAAAATGGGCAGAAGACCTAAATAGACATTTCTCCAAATAAGACATACACATGGCCACGAAGCACATGAGAAGCTGCTCAACGTCACTAATTATTAGAGAAATGCAAATCAAAACTACAATGAGGTATCACCTCACACCTCTTAGAATGGGCCTCATCAGAAAATCTGCCAACAACAAATTCTGGAGAGGGTGTTGAAAAGGGAACCCTCTTGCACTGTTGGTGGGAATGTAAATTGATACAGCCATTGTGGAGAACAGTGTGGATTTTCCTTAAAAAACTAAACATAGGGCTTCCCTCGTGGCACAGTGGTTGAGAGTCTGCCTGCCAATGCAGGGGACACGGGTTCATGCCCTGGTCTGGGAAGATCCCACATGCTGCGGAGCGGCTAGGCCCGTGAGCCATGGCTGCTGAGCCTGCGGGTCCGGAGCCTGTGCTCCGCAACCGGAGAGGCCACAACAGTGAGAGGCCCGCATACTGCAAAAAAAAAAACAAAACTAAAAATAGAATCACCATATGACCCAGCAATCCCACTACTGGGCATATACCCAGAGAAAACCATAATTCAAAAAGACACATGCACCCCAATGCTCATTGCAGCACTGTTTACAAAGCCAGGTCATGGAAGCAATCTAAATGCCCATCGACAGAGAAATGGATAAAGATGTGGTACATATATACAATGGAATATTACTCAGCCATAAAAGGGACAAAATTGGGTCATTTTTAGAGATGTGGATGGATCTAGAGACTGTCATGCAGAGTGAAGTAAGTCAGAAAGAGAAAAACAAATATCGTATATTAACGCTTATATGTGGAACCTAGAAAAATGGTACAGATGAACCAGTTTGCAGTGCAGGAATTGAGACACTGATGTAGAGAACAAACGTATGGACACCAACGGGGCAAAGCGGCAGCAGGAGGGGGTGGGGGGATGAATTGGGAGATTGTGATTGACATGTATACACTGATGTGTATAAAATGGATGACTAATAAGAACCTGCTTTATAAAAAAAAAAAGGAAATAAAAATAAAGCAACATGACTGCTATAAATAAATTAATTAATTAATACAATAAAATAAAATAAAAATGACCTCTTCATTTTTTGCCTCTTCCAGGAGGGAAATTCTGGGTAGGAGGCAAATTCAGTTTACTCCTTCATAATCAAATTACACATTCGTTATGCTAAACTGAGAGTTTACATATCTTGATATGCTGAACCCCAAAATGCACCATAAGGAATACCACAAAATGAATTAGTAGAACTTTTGTTTGTTGCTCAGGACGTTTAGATCAGCTACAAAATGGGTGAAAAGATACAAACCTACCAAGCAGTGTTGTCACAACTGAACGGTACTTGCTACTGTGTTTCAAATAACAAATGGAAGCAGTGGAATATTTAGGAAAGGGGAAGATTTAGGAGGGGCCTTTTAAATTGTGATTTTGTTGTTGTTGTTGTTGTTTTTGCTGTATGTGGGCCTCTCACTGTTGTGGCCTCTCCTGTTGCGGAGCACAGGCTCCGGACGCGCAGGCTTAGCAGCCATGGCTCTCGGGCCCAGCCGCTCCGCGGCATGTGGGATCTTCCCGGACCGGGGCACAAACCCATGTCCCCTGCATGGGCAGGCGGACTCTCAACCACTACGCCACCAGGGAAGCCCTTAAATTGTGATTTTAATGCATTAATTACTGTGTGGCAAAAGCATGGGAAGAGTTAGGGTTTTTCTAGAAATATTTTTATCTCTATTTGTCTAGCTACTCTCAGATTTATACTGAGTTCTGGATTTTGTTTCTTTTTCTTTTATTCTAAGCAATCAGAAAAACACTACAAGATGTCACTGATTTAGTTATCAGATTCCCTTTATCTCTTTGTATAGTAGGTAACATGAGTACAGGGAATGTTTCTAGAAAGATTGCTCATGCCTAGATCAATTTCAGGGTAGAACCTTTAAAAATTACCTGTGTTGTGAGAAAAGAGCATATCCTGGATAGTAGAGAGAAGAGTAGAAATAGAAGTGGAAAAGAAGATGGACAAACTTCCAGATGATTTGATACCTTTTGGGACCCCCTCATTCTTAAGACAGTAATTGAGGATGTATTCAGTCTTCTAATTTATTTTATAATGATCTTTAATATAATGTTAATAATAAATTTTCTGGAAATTTATAAATATGACAAATTCACAAGTCAAAATTATATATTTCATCAAAGTACCTTTAAGTGATTTTTAACAATTTTCCAACTATAATAATAACACATGCTCGTTTTAGAGAATGAAAAATCTATAAACATGCAAAGAAAAAAATTAAAATCAATATTCATTATATCATCCAGCATTAATTATTCTAAAACATTTTTGTGTTTCCTTCCAGTGTTTTTTTTCCATACATATATTTAAACTTTTTATTTTGAAATGATTTTCAAATTAGAGAAGAGTTGTAAGAAGAGTACAAATTAATTTCTACCATATGCTTTAAGCATTCTCTCTTTCTGCATATGATACACAGCATATATTCAAATTTTTCTTGTGTTCCAGGAATGTCCTTTCTAGTAATTTTGTTTTTCTACTTCAAGATCCAATAAAGGAAACCAAAGAGATATGACCTTTATTTGTCATATCTCTTTGGTTTCCTTTAGCCTGGAACGGTTCCTTGGTCTTTCTCTGTCATGACATTGGCATTTTCAAAGATTATAGCCAATATTTGATATATGCCAAGTTTTAACAAATTGAAATTATTTCCATTATTATAATTTTATTTCTCCTTTTCTACTTAGCATTGTATTTTCGTCATTTTCCAACATCATTAATTGTTCCTTCAAGTATCATTTGGAGTTGCTGTATATCATTTATTTTTATTAGTCTTGTATTGTTGAACGTTTTTAATGTTTCTGATTTTTTCAGTATTCAAATACAGTTCAGAAGAACATCTTTGTAAATAAATTTTCAATGTAATTTTGATTTCTGAATTCATCTATCAAGTATTTGTTAAGTGCTTACAACATGGAGCAACAAAACAAAAATCCTATAGAAGACAACAATTTAATGTTAATCTCTATGATTCTGAATATAATTAAAATGGAAATTTGGAAAGGGAGAAAAATACCAGATAATGAGGTTACCAGATTCAGCATAGAGAAATACAGGATTTCCATTTAAATTTGAATTTCAGATGGGATTCACAATATTTGAGACATAATTACACTAAAAAATTATTAATTGCATATATGGAATTCACGTTTAACGGGGCATCTAGTATTTTATCTGGCAACCATACCAGAAGATAGAGTGTTCAGGAAACCTTCATGGTATAGGTGATGGAAGGGAGTAAAGAAGATGTTTTACACAAAAGGAATCGCTTCAGAAAGCCACTGAATGTTAAGAATGGAATATGCTCCATAAGGATAAAAACTTTGTGTCTCATTCACATTAGGGATACTTAGGTGAATAATAACCCTACCCTTATGGATTTTACAGTCAAATGGGAGTGACAGACATTACTTAAGGTACTTCTTAATTTATAAGTATCAACACAAACAAATATTATGAGGGGAACGTACTTTGTTCTGAAATTATATAAAATAAGGATGTAGTCTTAAAAACCTGACCAGGTTCAACATGGAGTTATGCTGTCTTGAGGGACAGATACAATTTCTTCTATGAAGTTTTCCTTCATTCATTAATTTACCCCCTGAGTTTATAGAATTCCCTTTGGGCTGTCACACTTGTTTTTTTATCTTTTTATGTGGGTGATTTCCTTTACATAGTAGATTGAATATTCTTTGAGAAAGGCGAGATTAGGATAGGCAAAAAAGTATTTAGATCTACTTTTATCCCATATAGTTTCATGTGTATAATATCAATAGGTATAAATTATTTATATGTTGATTCATTGAAGTTATAATGGAGCTTCTGATAGCTGTAGATATGCCGTGTACATTAGGATTTAGACTACTTCTGGATTCTTTGAACATCTTGAAGAAGGTTATGATGTCTAGTTGTCATTGTTAGTTTGTAGACCTTGAGTGGCAATTTTAGGTCAGAGCATCTATCCAGGGATTTGCAGTCAGAGGAGCTTTAATAACCATTGTCACATTAATCAAAATAATTGCTTTTGAATCTACCTTCAATATATATTGAAAATCTGACTACTTCATACCACGTCTACTATCTTCCTCCTAGTTCAAGATGGTATTATCACTTCCTGGATTATTTCAAAAGACTCATAATTGCTCCCTCCCCGGATTTTGTCCCCCTTGCAACAATAGGAAGATATTAGAGGTTTTTAGGCAGTGGTGGTTACTTTATTAGATCTGTGCTTTGACATGGCTACATTGTGTTCAATAGATTGGAATAGGAATAGAGTAAATGTGGGTTAATTTGGAAAACACTAATAACAATCTTAGTCTTTTTAATTAATTTGCATCTTTTTACTTATTAATATTCATTTGAACCTTAGTTTATAATGTGCTATATTCAAATATAATTGCATTACTTATTAAGTAAACTTTTTTCTTACAGTTTATTGAGATATAATTGACATACAGCATTATGTAAGTTTAAGGTGTACAGCATGATGATTTGACTTATATACATCATGAAATGATTATCACAATAAATTTAGTGAATATCTGTAACAAACTGGGAGATTAGGATTGTCATATAAACACTACCATGCATAAAATAGATAGGTAGTGGGAACATGATATAAGCACAGGAAGCTCAGCTCGGTGCTCTGTGACGACCTAGATAGGTGGGATGGGGGAATTGAGACGGAGGTCCAAGACAGAAGGGATATAGGTATACATATAGCTGATTCACTTCACTGTACAGCAGAAACTAACACAACATTGTAAAGCACTTATACTCCAATTAAAAAAAAATAGAAAAAAATTTTTACGATGAGAACTCTTAGGAATTACTCTCTCTCTTTTTTTTTTTTTTTTTTTTTTTGTATCTAAAGACCCGTCAGAGTGTTCAGCAGTTCACCATCTGTCAGATTGGTGAGTTTAATCTTCAGCTGTTTCTTATAAGTTACTGAAATAGAGACTTTCTTCCTTTTATTTTTTTTGCCGTTCGCGGGCCTCTCACCATTGTGGCCTCTCCCACTGCGGAGCACAGGCTCCGGATGCGCAGGCTCAGCGGCCATGGCCCACAGGCCCAGCCGCTCTGCGGCATGTGGGACCCTCCCGGACCGGGGCACGAACCTGCGTCCCCTGCATCGGCAGGTGGACTCTCAACCACTGCGCCACCAGGGAAGCCCAGGAATTACTCTCTTAACAACTTTTGTGTATGACATACAGCAGTATTCATTATATTTATCATGTTGTATTCCTATTTATTATTACATCCCTAGTACTTATTTATCTTATAACTGGAAGTTTATAGTACGTTTTGACTTCCTTCATCCAATTCCCCCTCTCCCCACCTACCCCACCACCTGCCTTTGTAAATGTAAATCTGGTCTCTTTTTCTATGAGTTTGTCTGTATGTTTGTATGTTTGTTTGTTTTTGCGCTACGCGGGCCTCTCACCGCTGTGGCCTCTCCTGTTGCGGAGCACAGGCTCCAGACGCGCAGGCTCAGCAGCCATGGCTCACGGGCCCAGCCGCTCCGCGGCACGCGGGATCCTCCTGGCCCGGGGCACGAACCCGCGTCCCCTTCATCAGCAGGCAGACTCTCAACCACTGTGCCACCAGGGAAGCCCTGTATGTTTGTTTTTGAAGTATAATAGACATACAAGACTATGTTAGTTCCTGTTACACACGTAGTGATTTTAGGTAATTTTTTTTTTATATTAAGACAATCCTATATAACAAGAGTAATTAAGACAGTGTGGGATTGACTTAAGGATAAGCTAATAGATAAAGGATAGAAATAGACCCATACATGTACCATCACCTGATTTACAACAGAGGTGCCACTGGCGAATAGAGAGCAAAGGATGGTGCTGGGGGTCACTTGAATGTTCATGTGGAACAAAATTAACTTTGATCCCTACCTTACACCAAAAATCGATTCTATATGGATTGTACATAAATATAAAATGTAAAACAATAAAGCTTCCAGAAGAACTCAGGAAAATATCATCATGGTCTTGAGTAAGCAAAAATGTCTTATGAAGGACACAAAATGCTAACAATAAAGAAAAATAAATTAGAATCATAAAAATTAAGGAATTCTTTGCATCAAAAGACATCATAATGAAAGTGAAAAGGTAAGATACAAAGTGGACTTAAGAATCATGAGAAGTTCAGCGGGGAAGACTAGTGAAAGGAAATATGGTCATGCATGATTTTTTTCCCGATATAATAAATATGAAAAGTAGAGAATCCTACATTTAACTAAAGCCAGAAAACATTTTGAATCCTTATTTGTTTTGATTTTATGCCTTTTACTTAGTAAATGTACATACCTTAGGCTTATAAATTCAGGCATATGTTATATACATCTGTTAGGGTCCTTTTAATGGTTAGAAAACTTGGGTTTTCTTTCCCCAACTCTTTTTAATTCCCAGCCAACTATGAAATATGCCATATTTATCCTCATTAAATAATGAGATATCTTAGCCCTTTCCACTAATTTTTTACATTGATAGAAAGGATTTAGTTAGGTGGTAATGTTAGATAAACCTAATAAAAAATTGTTTTCATAAGCCACTGCTATCAGCTATTATTTGATATTTTAAAACATTTTGTACTTCTTATTTTACTTTACGTTATTACCTTACATTTTTTAAATGGCTCATTAATTCAAAATGTCTTTTACATCTAAAGCAGTTCAAATAGTAGACTGGGAGTAGAAAGAGATTGACTATTAACGGGCATGGAGATATCTTTTGGGGCTGATGGAAATGTTCTAAAACTGGATTGTGGTGATGTTTGCAAAAATCATGTATGCAAAAATCACTTCCCTGGTGGCGCAGTGGTTAAGAATCCGCCTTCCAGTCCAGGGGGCACGGGTTCAATCCCTGGTCTGGGGAGATCCCACAAACAGTGGAGCAACTAAGCCTGTGTGTCACAACTGCTGAGCCTGTGCTCTAGAGCCCACAAGCCACAGCTACTGAACCTGCGTGCCACAGTTACTGAAGCCCATGTGCATAGAGCCAGCGCTCTGCAGCAAAAGAAGCCACCGCAATGAGAAGCCTGCGCACTGCAACAAAGAATAGCCCTCGCTCTCCACAACTAGAGAAAGCCTGCGCGAAGCAACGAAGACCCCAACACAGCCAAAAGTTTAATTAATTAATTTTTTAAAACTAAAAAAAAAAAAAATCATTGAGTTGTGCACTGAAAACATGTCTTTTATAGTATGTAAATTGATACCCTAATAAAACTACTTTTTCTTTTTTTAAGGACACCATTAATATAATGAGTAGGCCAACAGCAAGTTAGGTGAAAACATTTACAATTCATGTATCTGACAAAGATTTGTATATAGTATATATAAAGATATATACTACAAGTTAAACAGCACAACAACAACAAAAAAAAGTGGGCAAAAGACTTGGACATGTCACAAAGAGAAATAATATAATGGCCAATAAGCACATGAAAAGGGGCTTAGCGTCATACATCATTAGGGAAATATAAATCAACACAATGAGATAACATTCCCCACCAACTTTAGTGGTTAAAATTAAAAGAACTACCAAGTGTTGGAAAGGATATGGAACAACTGGAGCTCCCATTCTTTGCTGGTAGGACCATAAATTTAGAAAACTATTTGATAAGGTTTTATAAAAATATATGTAAGCTTAATCACGCATCTACCCTATTTAAGTAGTTACGTATTTAGTATTTTATTTATTTATTTTTGGCTTTGTTGGGTCTTCGTTTCTGTGCGAGGGCCTTCTCTAGTTGTGGCAAGCGGGGGCCACTCTTCATCGCGGTGCACAGGCCTCTCAGTATCACAGCCTCTCTTGTTGTGGAGCACAGGCTCCAGACGCGCAGGCTCAGTAGTTATGGCACATGGGCCTAGTTGCACCGTGGCATGTGGGATCTTCCCAGACCAGGGCTCGAACCCCTGTCCCCTGCATTGGCAGGCAGATTCTCAACCACTGCGCCACCAGGGAAGCCCATGCATCTACCCTATTACCCAGAAAGTCACTTATCTAAGAGGAGCAAAAATATATGTCCACAAAAATACTTGTGCACATTCATAGCAGGAAACAGGTGTCTATCAAAAGGATAATTTTTCAAGAAGTTGTGGTATACTCATACAATAATACATTACTAGACAATAAAAAGAAATCAACTACTGTTACCCACAACCACGGGGATAAATCTCAAAGAAGTCAGACAGGGCTTCCCTGGTGGCGCAGTGGTTGGGAGTCTGCCTGCCGATGCAGGGGACATGGGTTCGCGCCCCGGTCCGGGAGGATCCCACATGCCGCGGAGCGGCTGCCCCCGTGAGCCATGGCCGCTGGGCCTGCGCGTCCGGAGCCTGTGCTCCGCAGCGGGAGAGGCCACAGCAGTGAGAGGCCCGCGTACAGCAAAAAAAAAAAAAAAAAAAAAGTCAGACACAAAATAATATTTGTGTTCTGTATTAATCCATTCAAATAGGCAAAAGCTATCTATGATAAAAATCAGTAAATAGTTTCCTTTTTGTTAGGCAGGCATAGAAATTGACTGGTAAAGGGCAATAGAGACCTTTCTGGGATTATGGAAATGTTCTACACCTTGTTTTGAGTGAACATTTGAGACCTGTGCATCCTGTTGTTTGCAAAGTGTACCTCAATTATAAGAAAATACAAAATGCTATATAAATAGCAGCCAATTGCAAGCCAACCAAGCATCTCTTATAATAAATCTCATCAGTTTTTACAAGAAAAATAAATCCTGTTTCTAAAAAAAGGAAACAGTTTTATTTAATGCTATTTTACATATGCTTATATATGACAGATTATAAAAAGGTTATCTAAACAAATGGAATAAAATCCTCTATGAAGAAGGGTGAGTTTTTTGCCTTATTGTATATGCTCTTATATTTAGTAAAACAAGGTGATTTCCTGTGGTAGCCTCTTGTACTCTGTTCTCTTATGCTTTCTTGTGGTAAAATGTGAACTGTGATGTTCTGCCCAAGAAAGGGTAATTATACATCTGTGTACTCTTTTTCTCCTATCTTGTCCTTTTTCTCTTTTCTCTTATTATGAAATTGTTAATATGTATCAAAGAACGTACAGAACATATATGTTACAAAGCAGATGCGTCTGCCTCTCTCCTCATTTGATTCATTTAAAACTCTTGCCAATCCCCTGCAAAGCTAATGCCTCTTTTGACTTCTGCATTTTTATTTTCTGAAATATATGTGTGTATGTATACATATGTATACATATCTTTATACAGTATATTGTTTTGCTTCTCTTTTAGCTTTATAGAAATGGTATAATATGGAATGTAGTGTCCTGAGTTTTGCTCTTTTCATTCAATAATAGGGTTCTAAGTTTCATCCATGTTGCTTTATGTAGCTGAAGTTTATTAATTTATGTTGCTATATGATATTGTTGAAAAAAATTTTGGTCCTTTTTCCTTTGCCCTCTTTCTCATCGTTTGACTACACCTGTAGCAGTAGTTAAATCAGCAAAATCATGAGTGACTTCACATGTATGGAACACTTCTAACATTATGACTTGGAAATATAGATACCATTAGAAGTCCCTTCTATTTCTACAAGTATAGTAAGCTATATGATTTGCATTTTCATAGTAGGATATGAATTATATAGTTATACTGACAGCTGCAGGGTAGAAAGTTTTAACACACTAGAATGAAGTGTATCTTGGAGACATTTTTTGGTATCTGAAAATCAACATGTTCCATATGGTGCCTCTGAACCAATGAGCTTGAAGAAAATATTCCTATTGCTCGAACAGCACAAAGTATGGATTACTCTTTTGTACACAAGTTTTTCTTTCTATATGATAGTTGTATATATAAAGTATATTGACTATAAATATAACCTGCTTTATTTAACCTGTATGTTTCCTCCAAGTTCTAATAAAATGATACTATATTTTCTAGGTTAGAAAGTTTATTACAATTTAAAAAAATAACAACCTCCAGGTCAAAGTTAATAGCAAGTTTTTCAATATAGGATATGGTAAAGCTTATAACATTGTTATTTACTATGAATAATAAACATAATTCTGATGGTTTTTTTCAGTAGTCCATCTTGATATTAGTATTTGTTGTATTTGGTAGTGTTTTATTTCCCACAGAATATGGTTCTTTATAAAAGAACCCCAAAATGTTTATTATATAAAAACATAATTTAAGTCATTATGTGAGATCCCTTTAGCTGTCTCATAAGTCAGAATAATGGATTGAAAGAGAGGGAGGGAGGGGTGAGGTGGGAGAGAGAGAATTGGCAGAGAAACTTTTTAAGATTTATACTCCTAAGCGGTATTATACAGAAAGTTTAAAATTAAATATAGAATATTATAAGCATATTAAAATACAGGACAATCAGAGACTGTTCTAAAAGTAATCAAAGTCTTAGGAGGATCTTGTTTCTAGGTTGCTCTGGCAAGAAAGCACTTAGAAGATTGAAATAACACTGGTGCCAAATCAGAGATTTCTCCCGCTATAATCAACCAAAAAATCTGACTTAGTTGGTCCTAACAGTAGACTCAGACCCCTAGAGAAGATAAGCAGAGCATTTTTCCTATTGACCATGGCTGAGACTTCATTCATCCTTAAATCACATGGGACATTGCACATACTTTTTTAGAAGCCTAGATCAATAATAATAATAATAGTAGCAGTAGTAGTAGTAGTAGTAGTAGTAGTAGTAGTAGTAGTAGTAGTAGTAGTTCTTTAGGAAGCAACTAAAATCCTGTGATGAAAGACACTATTCATTTGTTTTCTTGAATGGAGGAGGCATTATAGGGAGTAAAGGCTTATTAAACCTCATTTTTTGAAAAGAAGATGTAGAATTTTATTCTAATAAGTCATGCAACAAGGAAATTTAAGTTACTGCAGCTCCAGGGCAGCAATTACTTATATATTGACAACTTATACATGTTTTACATGCCCGTTTGCTCTCCTGTTCACTACTGAAATGTAGTTACCATAGCGATGAACACATCACATGGTTCCTGTGCTAGTTCTAAAATAGAGAACAGCAATATGCCATATGAACCATGCTTATTTTCTACATAAGGACTGCATATACAACTTGAGGATATTCCATGCCCTTCTCAGTGCAGATAGCTTATCATTGATTAAGAAAGCTTTCAAAGTAAAAAGCAATTGGCAGGAGTATATTTCAAGTCTCCAACCTCTCTTGTATTATATAGTGTGTATTCTTTGCCACTGAGCTAAAAGAACAGCTTCACTAGCTTTGACCAGCGGGGACTCTGCTATTCTGTATTCAACCAAATATCTTCTGTTGGAATATCCCTATCACTCAGGAGATTTGGCAGGAGGGGCACATGTAGCATTCACGGAAACATTTTCTTAGTCTTATTGACCAGTCCTTATCCAATCTTAGCTTTTCTCCTACTGCCTTCTTTTATGTATCAAGTTAAAAAATATATAGGAGTCTGTTTTAGAATTTGAGAAGAAGAGGATGCCAGGCACAGCTGGAGGCATGCTGTTAGTTCCCTTTTAGGACCACTATTGCTCTGTAAGATTTAAGCGTAGGTTACACAGCAGTGTATCTGTAAAAAAAAAAGGACTTCAGATTTCTGTGATTGGTGCTGTCAGGTCCTCACTTCCGCCTCTTGCATTCTTTAGAGTAGGTAGTAGGGTGCCAGACCTCAGAAATAAAATACAAGCACACCCCTGTTACTGTGGATCTTATCAGATATCTGTTTGAAACAGTCCAAGAACTGTGACAGATTATTGTGCTACTCTGTAACTATTTCTAACGTGTATAAAATAAAAATAAATTTCTACTTGAGCCGCCAGCTACAGTTACACCTATTGTCACTGGAGCTATGAATTAAAATTTTTAAATGTTTTTTATTGAAACTACTAGAAACAACTATACCATAGATAGTAGAGGAATCTGGTGCTTTATTTTCCTCATATTTTACCCTATACTCTGGACTGAAGTTTGTGAGAGGTGAATTGTAGGTCTTCAAACAAGTAAATTTAAGAAGCTAAATAGGCATATATTTGACTGGCTATTACTGATGGGATATATGTTGAGTGTATAATATTTGTGTTTGCCCTTTCATCCCCTTTGTAATTTAAAAACCATGTAACTTAGTATTACATAAATTGTATAGTATCAGATACTTCTGTATCGAAATAGTATAGAACAAATGACTGAAGATGTCATTGTTATATTGTACTTGAACTTTATTTCTTTTTTCGTGGTCATTGTTAAAAATTTGGCCTTCACAAAACCAGATAAA
Source organism: Lipotes vexillifer (assembly GCF_000442215.2). Taxonomy (NCBI): domain Eukaryota; kingdom Metazoa; phylum Chordata; class Mammalia; order Artiodactyla; family Lipotidae; genus Lipotes; species Lipotes vexillifer. Next base: position 2,062,164 of record NW_006795130.1, on the reverse strand, counting down.
GGAAACTCTTTCATAATCCTACCACATCTCATAGTAAGATAATCTCTGTTACTAGTTTTGGGTATGCCCTTCCAGATTATTTTTTGTCATAAAAGTATTTAAAATATCCACTTTAATGAGATTGTACTATAATTCTGCTTTGAAGCTTTTTACCTGGCAAAATACAGGTAACTTTTCTTGTTAGTACAGACTTATCTTCCTTATTTTTTATAATAGTTATATTACTGTATGAATATACCATAGTTTGTTCTCCTCTTGTAGGCTGTTGGGGTGTCTTCTGTTTTTTTGTTATTATAAATAGTGCTATAGTGAATATATATGTCTGTGTACTTTAGTGTAAATTTTTCTATAGGATAAATCTCTAGAAGTAGAGCTGCCAATTCTGAGGAAATAAATATTTTAAGTTTTGATAAATTTTTCCAGTTGCCCTCCTGAGTGTTTCTACCAATTCGTATTCACAATTTAAGTGTTTTTAAAGTTTGCCAAAACGATCAATTTAAAGTGACATCTCATTGTTTTAATTTGCATTTCTAAAGTTATTGTTGAAGTTCATAAGTTGACAAGCCATTTGTATTTTCATCTGTTGTCTCCCAAATTCTTTGCTCATCTTGCTTTTGGATGGTTCATTTTTTTTACTACTAACTTTTTTCTCCCCATTCCCCACCTTTGTTTATAAGGGAAGTAAATCCCAGGTGACTTGTAAGTATTTCTTGCAGTTTGTCTTTTGACTTTATTTTTGGTGCTTTTTGTATATGGAAGTTTTTCATTTATTTGTAGTCACATTTGTTAGTGTTGTCCTTTGTAGCTTCTGACCTTTATTAATACCAAATTTTATGTTTCATCTGGGTCTGAGGTACTCATTTTATTCACTTATTTACAGAATCTAATCATTTGAGTCCTATAGTATACCAAGTGTCTGGAGATGATAGGTCAGTACTGCATGTACAGTCTAGGAGTATAATCATATTTGCAACAATGATGTTTTAGCCTAGCAATAGGCCAAATTCTCTAGAATGGCTAGCAGCTGCTTCTGAATGTTGCTGTAAAGCAAAGTAACTTGTAACATGACCAAATTCTCTAGAATTATTAAAAATTACTTCTGAATATTGTCATAAAGTAAAGGTAACATGTAACATGTGAAGCCAAAGTAAAAAGCTACATCTAACAAACGATCTGTCCTTTTCTGAAATTTAGTTAATTTAGTCTCTTCTGTGTCTTTATATTTACTATTAGTTTTGTGGCTAATATATGGACATCTTTCCAAGTTAATGGTGTTATTATGAAAGGCATGACTACTGTCATTTCACACAGAACAGAAAAAAATTCCTTTAGATAAACGCCATACTGCAGTTATCCTCATTTTACACACTATTCTGCAAATTATCAAATTAATAAATACTTAACTGAGTGCCTGTTTTATTGCTAGGTTCTTACAAGAAAAAGCACTGGTGAGTTGTTTTTTTTTGTTGTTTTTTTTTGTTTTTTAAGGTGTGAGTTGTAGGTCTCTCTTCAAAGAGCTCATGATCTAGTTTGGAATACATGACATAAGTACATCAAAAGTTAAATAATAAAATAAATGATAATTGCCCAGTAATATATGACGACTCCCCGCAAAACCAAAATAAAACAGAAAAAAAAAAGTATCAGTTTCTTCTGTAGCAGTATTACGTGCTAAGGAAATGTTACCAGTGTGGAAGCTTTGGCTGCAATCATTTCTAGAATGTAAAGTGAATAAATCATTAAAAAAAAAAACTGAAAGTAGCCAGTTTACAGGTAGGCAGAATAAGTGGTCATTTAAGAGTTTGTGAATTTAAGTATGCCAGAATATACTTATTTTCTTGCTTATTTCACCATTTGCCAGTTACTCCTTTGTGTTCAGGCTTTCACTTTTATTAAAGTACCTTGGGAAATTTTAGCATACTAAGTATAGTCAAATATTAATACTACAGCATGAATAACTTTAGCATCCTTTCCTCATCTCAGTTTTGGATAGGGAAGAAGAGAGACAATGAGAATACTAGAAGTCTGAGGTAAGGGGAGAGGATGAACAGTATGAATCTGGGGAAAGGTAACCTTTGCACACCTCAAAGTTTCATCTGAATATACACTTCATCTGCCCAATATACATATGTCTACTCCTCATATCCACACACTTTATTGAAATTGATGGGAACAGTTAAAATATTTTAAGGTGTTCACTGTTTATATCTTATATAGCATCACTATATGATGACATTATATGAGTCAGAGTTGAAGCAAAGGAGCAGAAACAGTAGAACCATACAGATGCGGATATAGGGACTTGTTACAAGGAATTGGCTTATACAGTTCTGGAGGCCGGCTGAGTTCAAAGTCCATTCAGGAAGGGAAGATCAGGAGCAGGTTGAAGCCCTGTGGGTAGGGGCTTCCCTGGTGGTCCAGTGGTAAAGAACCCACCTTCCAATGCAGGGGACTCGGGTTTGATCCCTGGTCGGGGAACTAAGATCCCACATGCCTCGGGGCAGCTAAGCCTACGCGCCTCAACAAGAGAGCCCATGTGCCACAAACTACAAAGCCCATGCTTCCTGGAGCCTGCGTGCCACAACTAAGAGAAAAAAACCTGCACGCCACAACTAGAGAGAAGCCCACCTGCGTGCCACAGCGAAGACCCAATATAGCCAAAAAAGTAAAAAAGAAAAAAAATGGTATATAAGAAAAAAAAAATACCTATGGGTATATGTGTGATAGAGTCTCAGCTCAGGGAAGGCCTAGGCTCTCTTTTATAGGGGTCACCTAATTAAGTCAGGCCCACCTGGGATAATCTCCCTTTGATTAACTTAAAGTCAACTGATTAGGGACTCTGATTTCATCTGCAGAATTCCATCTAGAATAGGACTTGGTTGAATACCTGGGGAAGATAGCTCAGCCTAACCAAGCTGATATGTCAAAAAAAAAAAAAAAAAAGCCATCTTAATCATTTAGACATAATTTAAACAATAATTCTTATCTCAGCTGTAATTCACAAAATATAGTTTCCCTGCAACTGGTAACCCTAATAATCATTTACAGTAGCGCCATTCACACTCAGAAAATAAGCTTTGTTGCTGGTCATAAAATAGAAGGGTCTCCTCAAGAGGCTATCTGAATCTATCCCTTCATTTTGCAGGTGTAAAATCTAAAGCCTAGAAAGGCTGTGAATTTTTTTTTTTAATACTTGAAATATCTCATTTAGGGATATAATATTTTAGTTGAGTTAGTCTTTCACCTAAAGCTCTGCAAGGTTTATCTAAGAATATAGGTAGAACACTGAAAGTACTCCATTTTTAGTTCAATTAAACTAATTGCCACTTTGTAATGTTATTATGTATGAGAGATCCTGGTATGTAGAAATATGTTTCTTAGGGTGCACAACTGAAAATCTGGATATTTAAGGAACTTTGTAGAGGTGGCTTTTATGAGAATGAATTTTGTCCTCTTTGGAGGATTAAAAACATGTTCTAAGAGATCTCAAAAGGATTAGTGACACAGTTTTACTGTTTCTCCATTGCCTTGCCTCCTACCTTTACCTTGTAATTTTTTATAAAGGAACCCTAGAATTTACCCTTTAATATTATGGTCTATAGCTTAGTTTAACTGAAATTTGGTTGTGAGTTTTTTTGTGCTTAATTGTTTGTATTTGATGTTCTTGAGCATTTCCATAACCTCACCACTAAAGGTCTGTAAAAACCATTTATTAATTCAAAAAAGATTTAAATGTCTGCTGTGTGCCTAACACTTCTCTTGATACAGTGGTGAGCAGGATTGACAGTCTAGTAGGAAAGTGAGACAGGGAAACATCAGCATTAATTATGGAAAGTATCAGTACTGGGGAAATACAAGGACATGATTCATGGGGGAGTTTTTTTGTTTGTTTTTAATGGCCCACTGGCTATCTCATAATAGATGCTTAATAAATGCTTTTTGAATAAATAAGTCCAAGTGGCATTTTTAAAGGAATATAGACCCTTTTTTTAAAAGTATATGTCTGTAGGGTACTTGACAAAGAACTAGGGTAATTGGAGCAGGTAGAAAAAGAGTGAAGGGTTCTGTTTTCGGGATGATTCAAGGACTAGCGTATATTGGAATGCGTATAAATACACTTTCATTGATTAGCAATTTGTTTCGTTTTCATAGTCTTAGTCTTCTTGTTCCTGACCCTTAACCTTTGTTTTGAAATCAGTGCATCGGTTTGAACTAGTTGGAATTGCCAGTGACCAAGTGCATATAACATAACTATAAAATTGAAGTCCTTGTTATGTTGCTGCATCACTAATCCAGGCTTCTAGCTAAATGCCAGAATATAAATTAGATCTCTTATCAAATGTGGCACATAAAATTTTAGGATCCTTTTTAGTGTGGTACATGTGCTTTCAATAAATGCCTGCTTTGGCAAGAAATTAAATCAGCATTCTTTGTGTCAAGTACACTTGCATTGTATTTTATGCTCTATAACTTTAAAACTGTCCTTACAAACCAGGTCAAGGGCAGAATTAAATTTGGTTTCTGGATTTTTTCTTTGTTTGGTTATGTTGTGTCGTGGGCATTGGCTTTATTCTGTTTTTTCACATCGAAGAAAATTCAGAATTCATAATACCATCTCTCCAAAAACTGATCTCCTGCCGTGCTGGCCCATTTCCAGTTTAAAAACCATTGAACTCTTTCTCCTCGCAGACTCTTTGCACATGCTCTTACCTCTGTCTTGACCTATTTTTACCCCGTTATTTAGTAGTATTCACCCAGCTAACTATTATTCGTTCTTTAGGTGTCAACTTAAATATCATTCTCTTTAGCGATTCCTTCCTCATCCACACCACCAAATCTCAGTTAGGTCCCCCTTAATAGTCTCTTCTATATTACTAGTTCCTAATAGTTCCTGGTACATAATGAGTGCTTGGTAAGTGAAAGGATAGATTAATATATTGAGCACTTACTATATACTACTCACTGTATAAAATGCCCTCAAAGGGGACTTCCCTGGTGGTCCAGTGGCTAAGACTCCAAGCTCCCAGTGCAGGGGGCCCAGGTTCAACTCCTGGTCAGGAAACTAGATCCTACATGCTACAACTAAAAGATCCCACACGGGGCAATGAAGATCCCGTGTGCCGCAACTAAGACTCGGCGCAGCCAAATAAATAATTTTTTTTTTTTTAATGCCCTCAAGAAACTTTCCTAAGTCTGAGTTCCAAAGGGCCATGTTACTTTGTAAATGATATTCTTAGTTTCACTTCAGGGGACAAAATTAGCAATTCTGAATGAAGTAAGTACAAAAGATATAAGAATGTACATTTATATAAATCCATGTATACATATGTCTGTATATAGCATGTTGCAAAGAAATGTCATGAAGAACCTAGGGGTAAGATGGGAATAAAGACGCAGACCTACTTGAGGATATGGGGAGGGGGAAGGGTAAGCTGTGACAAAGTGAGGGAGTGGCATGGACATATATACACTACCAAATAGCTAGCTAGTGGGAAGCAGCTGCATAACACAGGGAGATCAGCTCGTGCTTTGTGACCACCTAGAGGGGTGGGACAGGGAGAATTTACTCAAAGAAGGATGAGAGAGATCTGAGGGGCTCTGGCCTACATTTATATAAATCCATGTATACATATGTCTGTATATAGCATGTTGCAAAGAAATGTCATGAAGAACCTAGGGGTAAGATGGGAATAAAGACGCAGACCTACTTGAGGATATGGGGAGGGGGAAGGGTAAGCTGTGACAAAGTGAGGGAGTGGCATGGACATATATACACTACCAAATAGCTAGCTAGTGGGAAGCAGCTGCATAACACAGGGAGATCAGCTCGTGCTTTGTGACCACCTAGAGGGGTGGGACAGGGAGGGTGGGAGGGAGGGAGATGAAAGAGGGAAGAGATATGGGAACATATGTATATGTATAACTGATTGATTTTGTTATAAAGCAGAAACTAACACACCATTGTAAAGCAATTATACTCCAATAAAGATGTAAAAAAAAAAAAAAAAGCAAAGTAAAGTGTATATTTTACTGTGGTTGCTGTCAAGAAAACTTGAAAGCTACTACTTTAGTGGATACTGTTGTATAATAATTTCCTAACAATTACTTCTAGAAAAACCACCCATTTCACTTATCAACTTCCCCAAGCATCTCTCTGTTTCTACATCTTTGGCTTCTAACAGTTCTTTGCTTAGAGTCAAAAGCCAGAATCTCAGAAATCTCCCAGAAAAGCCTATTTAAATTAAACAAGCCCATCAAGATTTGGAGGAAAGCCACTTGAAAAAAGAAAACACTATATTACATTTTACCTTTAATTTTCAAAACCTGAAAACCTTCTTAAGCCCAGGAAAACTAATGGTGTTTCATCTATTCTCTTTGATGGCCCATGTGCCCCAGTCCTGTGATTCTCTTAGAATTCTGTAATACTTTATACTTTTATGCTTTTGCTTTGTTTTTCTTCTCAGGATGCTCTTTCAAGGTCCAACACAGAAATCCTTTTTCTCTAACAAACCTTTCCTGACTAACCTTATTCCATTTTTTTATAGCTCTTTGAATTTTCTCACCATTTTGGTATATTATTTCTCAACTTTTGTATATTATACTATCATGTACTTGGTTATATGTACATTATTTTGTATTGGAAGTAGGCTTTTGTGTGTGTGTTTGTTTTGTTCTAGATCCCCAACCCTTAGCCCTTAAAGTTCAGTGGCTCTGCTCCTTCCTCAGCGTGAAAGTTTTAGCTAAGGCTGGTGACTTTAGTAGCTTAGATCTAATTTTCTGTGTTGAATATTTTCGGTTGACCCTTCAAGATTGACTTTTTACTCTCTTCCTTCCCTATTTTGTGCCCAAGGGCCCTTAGAAAATTGCTGAGTATGAATAGCATGGACAGAAAAGGTCCTTGTGAGGCCCTAAATTATTTAAAATATGGTTTTAAAAGGTCAGGTGAAAGTAAACAGATTAAAAAATGTGGAGTTAGAGCCTGGAAGGTCAAATCATGGGTCTTAGAATTCAGCCTAGCTCCAGTACTGTAGTGCTCCAGGAACATTACTGGATCCTTCATATGGGCTTGTTGAGTTATCTCAACTAACTGAATGAGACAGTTAAAGATTTTAACAATTCAAGATTATAATACTGCTTATGATACTGATGATTTTTAAACAAGTGGTCATATCAACAATAAAGCATAACTCTTAGGAAGGGGAACAGTGTAATAAGATGCCACTTGCAATTCTATTTTTCAGATAAATGAATATGATTAAAAGTAAGATAGAATAAAAATTTTAGAAAACAGTTAAATAAAATCCAAATTGGATGTGGAATAAAGGCCAAATTGTTATTTTTCACTCATGTGGTGCATATTTCCATATTTCTAAAAATGTGGAAGAAGAACTTGGCATAAAGTTCTGCTGTAATAATTTCTGCTTCTTAAATGACAGGTGCCTCATCTTTTATTGTAGTATTAATTCAGAATCCTATCAAGTATGAAAATGCATAGTACAGAAGATAAATTTGTAAGCATTTGCCTCAGAATCATTACTGTACTGCATTCACTTTCAGCCTATTTCTATATCCTTCCTCTCTTTCACCTTCTGGCCTCCTTATGTCTTTATTTTCTCCTTCTTTTCGTTTTAACCACAATCACTTCTCTGTCAGATGGTTCTTGTTTCTACTTCTGAATACATTTAAATGCCATTTATAAAATCATAAATTCTTATTGAATTTATGTTTAAACCTAATGGGATTCAGCAGTAGTTTGAAATTGCAACATAATTATCAAATGTTGGTTTTAATATCAGTGGTGATTCACATTTTCCAACCTCCATGTTTTGCAGTTTGTTTTTCTTGGCAAGGGTTTGTTTTAAGCATACATGAATAACGCAAAAGGTTTCTTGAATTTTGGCTTTTAGCAAGAAGGAATGAATCTTTTACTGTCTTCTGAAAAGTTACTTTACCTTTTACAAAAAGGTATGAGCAGTAAATGACAGATATTTAAATCTCATTGATTTAGGCCAGTCATTTCTTAATAGAGCCTCTGGACTTCTTGCTTAAGGAACCCTCCCTGTGGTTGTTAGAGACCTTCCAAAAACTCATTTTTATGGTCACTGAATTTTAGACTTAGAAGGACTTTAGAAAGTGTTATAAGCCTCTCATTTGCAAGATGAGGAACCTGAGAAAGAGAGTTTATGTCTTGCCCAGAGTCACACTAGAGGTAAAGTAAGAGGCAAAGTAAGAACTAGAATCCAAGTTTCTTCATTTTAAGTGCAGGATTCTTTGGTTTTATTTTATGGAGCATGGAAGGAAAGCCTAGAAAAGATTGTTTGCCTAAAATTCATTATATTGTGTTTATCTTATAACTTGTCATTTCTGTACTTTGCTCTTTGAGTTAAAATATTTTGTATTTATCACCTGTTTTCTGATCTGCCATCTAAAAATCTTCACTTGTCTTCCCTTTTACATGCAGTCTGTATATTGCTGCTAGATAAATTAACCTTTCTGAAATGTAGTCCTAATAAGGGTACCTACCCTCTCAGAAACCTTAATATCTCTCACCTTCTCCATCTACCTACCACATAGTTAAATGAATTAAATCCAGTCTCCAAACTCATTACAGAATAAATCTACCTTTAAAATCTTAGTGTTTTCCTGTCCTCTATTAACCCCTTATTGGACCGCTCACTAGTCTCAGGACACACCTCTCATTTTCCATACCTCCCTGTCCTTCCTTATATACACCTTCACCTAAAATTTTACCTATCCTTTTATTGATAGATTTATATCAAATTCTGCTTCCCCCATAACGCCTTTTGTTTTCTTTCCTTTTAACTTCCATTACAGCATACTGCACTCTGACTTTAATTTTTGCTTTCATCTTAATTCTTCTTTCCTTATTTTTGATTAATCAGATGAGTCTAGCACAGTGCCATGTAACTATGGAAATAAATGGTATCTAATATGTTCATTGGTTGCTAAAATTCTTGAAGCAGGTGGACGATGGTTATTGCTACAGCCTCCCTTTATTCCTACAACAGATAATCAAAAATCTATCCAGGTCATTGCAACCAAGAGAAATCCAACAACTCCCATACCTATCCAGCACTCAATAGTATCTGACTAACATTATCATGGTGGTTACATTGAGGCTGGAGATATTCATCAATTATGAAATGCCTGTTCTGAACCTATTACACTTACCAAATTTCACATTTTTGGCAATATCTATAGAATATCCAATATATATGTTTTGCTTTGGGGATACTAATGAGAGGGCTTATTCTTCTTACAAAATTACACAGAAAATTATTTCATGTTCTGTGGCAACTATGTTCTCAGATGCTGTGTCCGATAATACACTGAGTAATTTAGGATGCTCCTGAAAAACCTTAAATAGAACTTGAGTATGTTAGTATTTTTTCATATGTGCAGTTTATGTAGTTTCTTTCTCAAGAATGTAGTGTTGCTTTTTTGTGACTCTTGACTTCCCTTGCCATCCTTGCAAAAAAAGAGAAATAGATTGCCATCACCTATTAAATAGCAGAGGATAATGTAAAGGTAGCAGAGCAGGAAGAGAAGTTATTGATAACTGAAAATCTCTATAATTACAAAACCATTGTTAAGTGTTGGTTGTCCAGGTGAAGGTTAACCATGGTAGTGATACAGTGAATTATTCTGTTTGAAGTGGAAGTGGGAGATAAAGCAACACACTCCTAAATCCAGGCTCCTTGCCTTCATCCCTGCTACTGCTAATCCAATACTGCCTAATTACCAGACTCTGCTGGGTTGGTGAGCACGTCTCTGGCAGGCCCCTGTTGTGTCTAAACCATCTCTAATCTACTCTGGCTAATGAAGAATTGACTTTCCTTGTTTGTGAGGTGTAGTGCATGTTAATTAGAGATGTAACTCAGATCATTCCTTTCACAACAAGGTTTTTAGGATTGTTACCATTGCTCCTAGCTTTGTTTCCAAGGGATTTGCTATCTGACTCAGATCTTGTCCTTCAAACACTTAGCACATAAGGTCAATTTATGTATATAATCTCTTCTTTTGAAACAAGAAACTTTAGCATTGGGTCTTGAGCTGCACATGTATGGAGTGGTGTCTATAAGGATATGTGCACTGGCAGTGAAAAAATGACATAAAGTACAATGGAGGTATTAGCATTTATTTGCTAAATTAAAAAAAAGTGTCATTTTAAAGTTGTGAAATGTACTGTAATGGGTTGTTGCTGTGTATAAGCTAATTTGACCTGTGTTTCTATCCCACATGCTATAAATTTTCTAATTACCATGTGTGTCAGCAAAATACAATAGTAGCTTGTCATAAAATTGCTTAGTTGATAACTTAAGAAGTCCTCAAACTGAGTTGAGACTTGCGATTTACCCGTTATTTAATCCGTATGTAGGGGGTTGTTTTGTGGGTTTCGTTTAGTTATTTTTGTTGATTTTTCGCAATTCTTGCTACTTCTGTCATAAATATTGGTGCTTATCTTTGTTGAGCTATATTATACCCTTTAATATCCAGTATCTGCCAGTGATGTCTAGAATGTATATATCTTTGAAAATATAGTTTAATATTTCAGAGTCAATTATTCTTCCAGGAAAAACTATTTCCCTGATTATTTGTGTGATCCTTGGAAAAGAGACAAATGCCAAAATCCTTTATGGTAACTTCCCAAAACAGGAGAACTGCAGAAATGGCACGATATACATATTGTGTGAATACTCTCACGAAACACATCAGGCTAGCAATTTACTAAGTTTTTAGCCAAATCTTAGATCCTATTCTAGAAAAGCTCAATACACATGAGTAGAAAAATCTTTTACCTTTTAAAATAAGATTCTTTTAAATCAGTATAACTCATTTCAGCGCTTGTGTATTTAATTCATACTATGTGTGAGGCACAATTCTAAGATAGGATATAAAACTTAGTTCTTATGAAACTTATAAGCTAGGGGAGAAAATAGACCACATAAGTAAATTATAATGCAGTGGAAGAAATAAGGTAATAGAAGAATATACAGAGCACTGAGATCCCTAAAATAAGAGTATGAAGCACAACAAATCAAATCATTGCTGATCTAATGCAGAGGTATTTCTTCTTTGCTTAATGTAGGTGAGTGCTTTGTCCTTATCATTTGGTAAATCAACAAGGATTTATTATCTCTTCTGGGCAGAGCAATATGTTAGATGTTTTGAGGATACAAAGTGAAAAAGAGTTTCTTCACTAAGAGTTTATAATCTAGTAGGAGAGATAAGCTGTCTATACAAATAACTATGTTTCCAGTCTGTACCTAACTGCCATAAAAGAAGCCTTTACAGGGCTTCCCTGGTGATGCAGTGGTTGAGAGTCCGCCTGCCGGTGCAGGGGACGCGGGTTCATGCCCCGGTCCAGGAAGATCCCACATGCTGTGGAGCAGCTAGGCCTGTGAGCCATGGCCACTGAGCCTGCGCGTCCAGAGCCTGTGCTCTGCAATGGGAGAGGCCACAACAGTGAGAGGCCCGCGTATCGCAAAAAAAAAAACAAAAAACCTTTACAAATTGAGCAAAACTCTTCTGCAATGCAGAAAGCCACTTCTGGAGGTGGGAAAGGAGAGACCATGAACAATTTAAGAAGGCTTCCATTAAGCAGAAGATGGCTGAACTAACCCTGGAGGGACTGGTAGTATTTTGACAAGGGTGGTTGAAGGGTATTCTAATTCATTTAGTGCCTACATGTGCAAGGTAGCATAAAGGCAAAAAAGCCTGGGGCATGTTCAGAAAATAGCAAGTATTGTAGTTTGAGTGACGTCTGGTACATGTATAAGGGAATAGTAAAAGATCAGGCTAGAAATGAAAAGTAGGGGCACTTTATGGAGGACCTTTGAAAGTCAGGCTATGGAATTGGGACTTTTCTCAGGAAGTAGTAGGTGACTTTTTGAACAAAGGCTAATCAGAGTTGATATTTAGGAAGGTGGATCTAATGGTCGGAATGTAAGAATACATTCAAACTGAGTGTGATTGGTACTAGAGACTTATTAAGACACTATAGCAATAATCTAGGCAAGAGGTAGTACAGGCCTGACCTAGGATTCTGTCAGTAAGAATGGAAACAAGACTAGATATTATAGGCCTTGTGCTTATAAAATATACTTGGCAGAATTTGGAAACTGTCAAGTGCAAAGCGACTCTGGAAGTGAGGCAGGATATCTGAGAATGATACCAAACGAATAAAGGAAATTACCCCTAAAAACTATAAAGAGAGAAAAGATTGAAAAGTTGATAGCTGAATTTCTAGATACGACTATATAGGGCAGGTAATGAATGAGAAAGAAGATAAGCAACAGAAAGGTGAGAGAGAAAGGGAAAGATGATATGCAACAGAAAAGTAGGGAGGAGTGTTTCTAGGAGAGGATGGCAAAATTCAAACCCTAAAGCATCAAAACAAGTCTCATTTTTTCACCTATTAAATTATCCAGTGGAATCGGAAAAATCCAAACAAAAGGGCTTAAATGTGCAGGAGTAAGTGGGGGAAACTGACCAAAGACCTGAAGGAGGGAAAATATGTACTCAGGAAATGAACAGTAATTTGTGATGCAGAGAAATTTAGAGAGAGATGAAATTACACCTCTGAAGGGATAGAAGGAAACGAGTACCCATTTTATTTCTTAAAATAATTATTCCTAAATTTTACACTATTCAGAAACCCTTCATCCCTCTAGAAAAGTCATCAAGTCCTATTTGAAAAAGTCAAAAAGAAAGACCAAGATTGGTGACCAATGGGAAAAGTTTCTGAAATGGATATAGGTAGAAGCCAGTTTGTAATACTATGTGCAATAAGTCAAAATTGCTTTTAACAAAATCCCATCCGTTAGCCCAATCACCTTATAATGTGCAGTACAATAAAAATGCCAGCACTGACCAGAGAGCAGACAGCAGAAGCAAGAAGAACTACAGTCCTGCAGCCTGTGGAACAAAAACCACATTCACAGAAAGACAGACAAGGTGAAATGGCAGAGGTACATCTATGTACCAGATGAAGGAACAAGATAAAACCCGAGGAAAACAGCTAAATGAAGTGGAGATAGGAAACCTTCCAGAAAAAGAATTCAGAATAACGATAGTGAAGATGATCCAGGACCTCAGCAAAAGAATGGAGGCAGAGGTTGAGAAGATGCAAGAAATGTTTAACAAAGACCTAGAAGAATTAGAGAACAAACACCTAGAAGAATAAAAGAACTAACAGAGATGAACAATACAGTAACTGAAGTGAAAAATACACTAGAAGGAATCAGTAGCAGAATAACGGAGGCAGAAGAACGGATAAGTGTCCTGCAAGACAGAACGGTGGAATTCACTGCAGCAGAGCAAAATAAATAAAAAAGAATAAAAAGAAATGAAGACAACCTAAGAGACCTCTGGGACAACATTAAACGCAACAACATTCGCATGATAGGAGTCTGAGAAGCAGAAGAGAGAGAGAAAGGACCTGAGAAAATATTTGAAGAGATTATAGTCGAAAACTTCCCTAACATGGGAAAGGAAATAGCCACCCAAGTCCAGGAAGTACACAAGAGTCCCAGGCAGGATAAACCCAAGGAGAAACACACTGAGACACATAGTAATCAAATTGACAAAAAGTAAACACAAAGTAAAATTATTGAAAGCAATAAGGGGAGAACGACAAATAACATACAAGGGAACTCCCATAAGGTTAACAGCTGATTTCTCAACAGAAACTCTACAAGCCAGAAGGGAGTGGCATGGTATATTTAAAGTGATGAAAGGGAAGAGCCTACAACCAAGATTACTCTAAAGAAAGCTGGTGTAACAATACTCATATCAGATAAAATAGACTTTAAAATAAAGAATGTTACAAGAGACAAGGAAGGACACTACATAATGATCAAGGGATCAATCCAAGAAGAAAATACAACAATTATAAATATATATGCACCCAACATAGGGGCACCTCAAACATAAGGCAACTGCTAACAGCTATAAAAGAGGAAATCGACAGTAACACAATAATAGTGGGGGACTTTAACACCTCACACAAATGGACAGATCATCCAAACAGAAAATTAATAAGGAAATATAAGCTTTACATGACACATAGGCCAGATAGATTTAATTGATATTTATAGGACATTCCATCCAAAAACAGCAGATTACACTTTCTTCTCAACTGCACATGGAACGTTCTCCAGGATAGATCACATCTTGGGTCACAAATCAAGCCTCAGTAAATTTAAGAATATTGAAATCATATCAAGCATCTTATCTGACCACAATGCTATGAGATTAGAAATCAGTTACAGGGGAAAAAAAATGTAAAAAAAACAACCACATGGAGGCTAAACAATATCTTACTAAATAACCAAGAGATCACTGAAGAAATCAAAGAGGAAATAAAAAAATACCTAGAGACAAATGACAACGAAAACACAATCCACATCCCACAGTCTATGGGATGCAACAAAAGCAGTTCTAAGAGGGAAGTTTATAGCAATACAAGCCTACCTCAAGAAACAAGAAAAATCTCAAATAAACAATCTAAACTTACACCTAAAGGAACTAGAGAAAGAAGAACAAATGAAACCCAAAGTTAGTAGAAGGAAAGAAATCATAAAGATCAGAGCAGAATTAAATGAAATAGAAACAAAGAAAACAATAGCAAAGATCAATAAAACTAAAAGTTGGTTCTTTGAGAAGATAAAAAAATTGATAAACCATTAGCCAGACTCATCAAGAAAAAGAGGGAGAGGACTCAATTCAATAAAATTAGAAATGAAAAAGGAGAAGTTACAACAGACACCGCATAAATACAAAGCATCCTAAGAGACTACTACAGGCAACTCTATGCCAATGAAATGGACAAGCTGGAAGAAATGGACAAATTCTTAGAAAGGTATAACCTTCCAAGATTGAACCAGAAAGAAATAGAAAATATGAAGAGGCCAATCACAAGTAATGAAATTGAAACTGTGATTAAAAATCTTCCAACAAGCAAAAGTCCAGGACCAGGTGGCTTCACAGGTGAAGTCAATCAAACATTTAGAGAAGAGCTAACACCCATCCTTCTCAAATTCTTACAAAAAATTGCAGAGGAAGGAACACTCCCAAACTCATTTTATGAGGCCACCATCACCCTGATAGCAAAACCAGACTACAAAAGATACTACAAAAAAAGGAAATGACAGACCAATATCACTGATGAATATAGATGCTAAAATCCTCAACAAAATACTAGCAAACAGAATCCAACAGCACATTAAAAGGATCATACACCATGATCAAGTGGAATTCATCCCAGGGATGCAAGGATTCTTCAATATACAGAAATCAATCAATGTGATACACCATATTAACAAATTAAAGAAGAAAAACCATATGATCATTTCAATAGATGCAGAAAAATCTTTTGACAAAATTCAACACCCATTTATGATAAAAACTCTCCAGAAAGTGGGGATAGAGGGAACCTACCTCAACATAACAAAGGCCATATACAACAAACCCACAGTAAACATCATTCTCAATGGTGAAAAACTGAAGGCATTTCCTCTAAGATCAGGAACAAGACAAGGATGTCCACTCTCGCCACTATTATTCAACATAGTTTTGGAAGTCCTAGCCACGGCAATCAGAGAAGAAAAAGAAATAAAAGGAATACAAGGGCTTCCCTGGTGGCGCAATGGTTGAGAGTCTGCCTGCCGATGCAGGGGACGTGGGTTCGTGCCCCGGTCCGGGAAGATCCCACATGCCACGGAGCAGCTGGGCCCATGAGCCATGGCTGCTGAGCCTGCGCATCCGGAGCCTGTGCTCCGCAA
>NW_006795130.1:2039507-2046324 GCF_000442215.2 Lipotes vexillifer | reverse complement strand
AAAAAAAAAAAAAAAAAAACAACCCAATCCAAAAATGGGCAGAAGACCTAAATAGACTTTTCTCCTAGGAAGACATACAGATGGCCAGGAAGCACATGAAAAGCTGCTCAGCATCAGTAATTATTAGAGAAATGCAAATCAAAACTACAATGAGGTATCACCTCACACCAGTTAGAATGGGCATCATCAGAAAACCTACAAACAACAAATTCTGGAGAGGGTGTGGAGAAAGGAGAACACTCTTGCACTGTTGGTGGGAATGTAAAGTGATGCAGCCACTATGGAGAACAGCATGGCGGTTCCTTAAAAAACTAAAACTAGAATTACCATATGACCCAGCAATCCCCCACTGGGCATATACCCAGAGAAAACCATAATTCAAAAAGACACATGCACCCCAATGTTCATGGCAGCACTATTTACAATAGCCAGGTCATGGAAGCAACCTAAATGCCCATCGACAGACAAATGGATAAAGAAGAAGCGGTACATATATACAATGGAATATTACTCAGCCATAAAAAGGAACGAATTTGGATCATTTGTAGAGATGTGGATGGATCTAGAGGCTGTCATACAGAGTGAAGTAAGTCAGAAAGAGAAAAACAAATATCATATATTACCGCACATATGTGGAACCTAGAAAAATGGTACAGACGAACCAGTTTGCAGGGCAGAAATAGAGAAACAGATGTAGAAAACAAATGTGTGGACACCAAGGGGGGAAATGATGGCGTGGGGGGGTGATGAATTGGGAGATTGGGATTGATATATATACACTAATATGTATAAAATGGATAATTAATAACCTGCTGTATAAAAAAGTAAATAAAATTGAATTTAAAAATTAAAAAAAATATATCAGCACTTCATTACTACCTCTGTGCTGAATTACCTTCATTTCCCAGCATTTTGTTAATATGTAATGAAAACTCATACTTTGTTACAGAGACAGCAAAACACACAGGGAAGCACTAGGATTAGAAAATGTGTTATCTCAGATTCTGACAAAAGGTTTGTGAGGAAAAAGCGGGGGGCAGTATTCCCTGGCGGTTCAGTTGTTAGGACTCTGCGCTTCCACTACAGGGGGCCTGGGTTTGATCCCTGGTCAGGGAACTAATCCTGCAAGCTGTATGATGTGACCAAAAGAAGAAAAAGAAAACAAAAAAATGTTTGTGAGGTAGAAATATAGACATTTCTTGAGTCTAGTTTGTAGACTAATGATTGGCTCCCACTTCATAATCAAATGCAGTACTAGCATTTCAAAAGTATCTTTTTAAACCTATTTATCATAGAGGAAGTATTGGTGAATTATGCTTTCAATTAATCCTTTATGGATGGCCTGCTACATGCTCTGTTGGGTGTTTTCTGTCATCTTTCTGTGATTATTTTTTTAGTAGCCTGACATTTGGCTGATTTGTTTTTCATGCACATTAGATTTTTTTTCCTTTGACTTCTTTGTAGTTTCATTTCTGGTGTAGGTTTTGTTTTTTTTCCTTTCCTTGAGAGACCTGTATTCATTGTTACTGCCATGGCTATCTTTGTTACTTCCTACTGACCATTGTGAAAATTTTAAGTTTGTCTGTGTTGGACTTGTTTCTAAGACATAAGTATTACAATACACTCTGTGCATAATTATTGTGAGTCACCTAGTAAGAAGGAAGAAAATAATACTGGTTATTGGTGATACTTGTATGGAATGTGTTATGTACATATCCATAGGTTAAAAATTCTGACCTGGGGAGGAAGAGGAACTGCCTTTCCTGCCCCCAGCCCCCCTTCCCCACTAGAGGTAGGAAACTAGATGCTTCTCTGTTTTTTACTATATTTTGTTATGCTAATAAGTCACAGTGTAGTCCTATATGTTTCTTTCTTAATTTAATTCATTAATATTTGGGGTTGTGAATGTTACTGTGATTTCCAATTTTATTTCGTCTTCTCCCTCAAAAGACCAAGAGACTCAAAGAGTAGAGGAGCTTTTATGACTGATTCTGCTGTTAGCATCATCAGAGTGGCCACAGAAGGTCGGATTGATATGGAAGTGATTATCACACCTTGACACTTTAGGAAGCTTCATGCATGGAATATGGAAACTGCAAGACACGGGTGCACATTTGATGGAGAAGAATTATTAAAAAGACACTTAGTAAGAATGCCAGTTTCTCCCCATCATGAGGTCTTCCTTTCCGTTTTTGGTCTAATGTTTAGCACTGATCAGTAATACCTTTCTCATTGCCACATGTAAACATGTGTCTAAACTTGTAAGAATTGGTTATTTATCTTGTCTTTTACTGTCTTTTTATTAATATGAGTGATTTAGGTTTTAGGGTTTTTTTTGGCCAGTGAATGAAGGAAACAAGACCTGTCTAAAGATACACATTTTACTTAAGGCTAACAAGCTGTGTAGCCTGCTCTCCATAGGGCCTTCAGTTCCTCACTGGTAATTCAGTAAAGAAGAAAAATGTCTGTTTTAAAACTTGTAAATATTCTACTAATAGCATAATACAGGGTTGGCCAACTTCAAGTGACCTAACATACATACTTGGAGTCCTGGAGAGGAGAAACAGAACAATATTTGAAGTGATAAAGAGTGAAAATGTTCCAAATTTGAAGAAAACTATAAACCCACAAATCCAAGAAACAAGGAAAAAACTACACCAAGGAACATCATAATCAAATTGCATAAAATCAGTGATAAAAAAAATCTTAAAAGCAGACAGGTTGGTTTTTTTTTTAAGGCATATTCTGTACAGAGAAACAAAGATAAGAATGCATCTAAAACAAGCTGGACCTTAGAGCACTGAGACAAAAAAATTGTCAACCTAGAATTCTATACCCAGTAAAAATATCTTTCAAAAATGAAAACGAGATAAAGACGTTTTCAGACACAAAACAGCTAAAAGAGTTCATCAGTAGCAGACCAGCACAAACCATTTGGAAAGCCTCAGATCCAAATGCCAGCTATTATGATTGTTATTTGGTCTTGGACATATTTTAATGTCCCTGAACCTTCAGATTTTCATCTGTGAAAGGAGAAGAATACCTATATTACGGGATTTTCATGAGGATCAAATGAAATACGGAAAATAATTGACATTTGTTGAGTGCCTTCATTATGCCAAGCACATGTTATCTCATTAAAAATGGAAATAAAATACCCAATAAGAGGCCTGCTACCCTGATGATTTCCTTATGCTAGCATCTCTTTTTTCTTTCTTTAGCAACTGAAAAACTTGGATTATTCTATAAGTTAGCCCAAATAGCTAGTCAGTCAGATTTTGATGAAGCACTTTTCCTAAACTTGTTTTCCTTTAGTTACCACCATTAAATATGCTTAACAGTGGGAATTAACAACTTTCCTTAGTAGAATAGGCACATCTATCAAATCATTTTGTGAAAGGGTTAAGTATGTTCTAAACTAAACCTAATTTTTTTTGGCTTGGAATTTGAGTAATTTTTTTTCAGTCATGTTTATGAAGGTATAATTTATATACTATTTATCTGATTTTTATTATAAACCTAAAGGATAGGGGCCATGCGTGTCTTTTTATACATTGCCCCACGGAGTTTTTGGCACTCAGTAAATGTTAAATAATATTTCTGTTCAGCATTCTGCAGACAGGAAGCATATGGTAATAAATGTCAGAGTACAGGTTGAAAATCTCCCAAAAGTTGTATGTTATATTGTTTGGAAAAAACAGTGCAGATATTTTCGTAAATGAAACATTTTAAAAGGGGTTTCCCAGATTTATATTTTCTTTAACAACTTTCTCTAGGCTTTGTTTATTTATAAATTAAAACTTTTTCCTCTTCAGAAATAGTTTAATATTAAAAGTAGTATAACATTAATGCAGTTTCATGAGAAAATATATAAATGATTTTGTAGATAGCATAAAGAAAAAGTAATTCATAGTCTGAAGGATAGCATGAAGAAATATTTAGAGGCTTAAGCAACATAAGTCTTTATAATATATTGTAGGAAAAAATAAACAGCAGGTAGTTCTTTATCATTAAATGTCAGCATGAATTAGAGGTATATCACCGCTACAGCTAAGAAATGGTTAATCATAATCAGGTATACAAAACCATTTAGATAGTATGTATCTAAATTATCTTTCCATAATTTGCTCACCTACGATTGATTTGTTAGCGACGCTTGTTTGATTTGATTTTTGTGACCTTTTTTTAAGGATTAGCATAATCTGAATGAGAAAATATCTGAATTGGGCCATGTTAGTTAACCTCTCTAAGGCTTAGGTTCCTCGTGTCTAAAATGTGGATAGGGAATCCAGGCACAGCTTAGTTTGGTGCCTCTGAATCAGATTCTCTTACAAGGCTGTAATCAGGATGTCAGCCAGGGCTGTAGTCATATCTCTGCTTGGGGAGTATTCACTACCAAGCTCACTCACATGGCTATTAGCAAGCCCTAGATCCTCTCTGGTTGTTAAGTCATGGGCCGCTCCATAGCGGTCCTCACAACATGGCAGCTTATTTCCCCTAGAGCAAGAGCTGAGTGAAAGCGTGTGAGCAAGAGGATGGACAACCAAGACATCCCATCACTTTTGTCAGATATTTGTTAGAAGCAAGTCACTAGGTCCAGCCCGCATTCAAAGGGGAGGGAATTTTACAAGAATTTGAACATCACCAGTTAGGGATCCATGTAGTTGGCAACCACTTCAGAGGCTTCTCTACTACACATATGAGCCACAGATAGGACAAATCATTGAATGTACTCTGGATGCTCTGAAATTCATTTGTTTAAATTCTCCTAAGACCTTACCAAGAGCTTGAATTCAATAGGCAAAATGATTTTACAGTTCACATTAAATATTTTATTTATTCCTAGCAACAATCCAGTAGGTTTTGTTGACCTCAGTTGTTTTGATATAAACTGATATACTGAGCGACTTGCTCAAGATTACATATCAAATGAGCTGTAAAACAGCAACCTTAGTGTAGGTCTTCTGATTCTAAGCCCTGTACTCTTTCCATTTGGCTGTAACTGCCTCCTGACCAGTACTATCTTGTATTTAAAGCCCTTCGAAAAAGGCATTATACATCTAAATGTATATACAAATTTAAGAATTTTATTTATATAGAGAGATTTTTATAGATAGATTTATACAGAGAAAGGCAGACATAGATAACATTCCATCTTAGACTCTCATGTACACCACACCATTAGGATTTACAATATTGTTTCAAATATTATCATGTCAAAGTCTAATACCATTGTAAGGTCTGCAACAGCTGTAGCACTGATATACCTCTAGCTTAATAGTATCTGTTAGCCTAAAACTATCCTTGCAGGGTAAATTCTATTTGGATGGAGAGATGAACAAACAAAACAGCAGAACTGTTTTGGTGGCTTGGTTCTCCCTTGGCTTCTCCTAAAGCCTTGGACTCCTATGACTTGAGTGAAGACCATGGGAACTCCAGTGAACTTTCTGCTTCCTGTTTGCATTGGGGTAACAGAATAGTTTGTTTTGAATGGATGGGCTGCTTTCGGTGGATAGTCACAGGTTACCTTTCTTTGGTCCTAAGTTGGGTCTTCTCCCTTTTTTGTTTCAGTCCTTGAAGTTTCAGCCTATACCCAAGACCCCTCATGTCCACTATCAGAAAGTAGAGTGGTAACATGAGCAAGCAGATAATAGCTCTAACTGGGTTCGGTGCCTTGAAGTGTAGAGCAGGAAGTGGGAGAGCAAGGGTTATGAGCTATGGTAGTGGTGGTAGTTAGTATTTATACCCTTCAGATCACCCTGGAGAAAAGAGAGGTAATTTTTTTAAGGCATTTGCTAAATTCTTAAAATAACTTTGTAGTATGGTTAGTAGGAACATCTTTCTTTACAGGAGCAAAAGAATAGTTCCTACAGCTAATAAGCAAATTTGGCAAAGTGTCAGGATATAAGGCCAATACACAGAAATCATTTGTATTTCTATATAACTAGTAACAAATAATTGGAATTAGAATAACAATATGGACTAGTTATGGTTTTAGTTTGTGATTAGATGATTCTCTATAAAATAAAATCAGGGTATTATCAGACAAAATGCAGAGAAAACATTTTTCTTCTCAATTGAATATAAAGGAAATTGTTGTCTTTCATACACACAGACACACACACACTTGAGTTTTTCCTTCCTTTCCTGTATAATCTGAGGATTGTGCTTTTTGGTAGTGGTTTGCTAATCCCTTTAAATAGCTCGTAATGTAAGTATTCCATAGTTTTCATTAACCGCGAATTTCAGCTTTTTTTTAAACCTCTACTCAAAAAACCATACTTGGTTGTTGTTTCATCCTTTTAGCCTGGTTGGTGAAGCAGCAAGCCTAATGCAAATCCTAAATAGCGTGGTGTAGATGAGAGTCTAAGACTTTAATTATATGTCATTTTATTCACAACACTCAATTCCAGGAAGGAAAAAATGGCTTTGTTGTTGTAAAAGACATATTATGTGAGTATCATTCATTGTAAACCAAAAATGATACTGTACTATAGCGTAGACAACAATGGGAACTGATTTTGAAAATGTGACCTGTATGAGAAACTGAATAATAGTGAAAGTTATCAAAATGGAAAGAAGTGTTAATGTGAAATCCAGCCTTCTCAGAAATACTCTTTCCAAAGGCCTTTTGCTTTTGTTGCTTGTCATGCATGAATGAAAGTGCTGCACTCTCAGGGGAGCAGGAAAGCCTCTGTGTCGGTTGTTTATTTCCTTAATCCCTCCTCCTTTGTGATTTTTTATGTCAGATCTAAAATGGAAAGCCTGTAAATATAATGATTATCACATGGATAATCACCTGCATTAGGAACCGCTC
>NW_006795130.1:2033442-2039472 GCF_000442215.2 Lipotes vexillifer | reverse complement strand
CCGCTCTGCTTCTCTATTCTAACCCTAGCTGTTCTCCACATGTCACATTCACTCTGTCGTTGGATTTTAACTTGACTGCTTCATTAGATTTGTGAAACTCAGTACGTGGCGCCCTGGGGCAGCACAGATGGAGGCTTGCTTGTTTTCTTTTCTCACTTTTACTGCGAAGGCACGCTAAAAAGTCCTTTTCAATTTAGTGTGATCAGTTCACTTGGAATTACCGTTGATATTTGGAACCTGTCTTACTATTCTGCCCACCATTTATGCCCCTTTTTTCTTCCCTGATTTCTGACCTAATGCCTTTTCCTTCTGTCCCTCCATGCAGTGAATCTGAAGACGAAAATTCTGCTTAAAATTCTTACTGGGTCAAACTGTTCCCCAGTGTTGTTTTATTTGTTTTGCTGAGAGGGAAAAATAAATGTTGTTCCATCATTGTATCTACAAACACCTTCAGATCAGAGGTTAGCTGTGGGAAAGTCTGCAGTGATGTGAGCCAGCTGCCTTCTCTAATGGAGTGACTGGGGGCACCAGCCCAAGATCAAAAGAAGGTGGGAGGAAGTCAGGAGATAAGATCTTTTTAAGCCATAGAACAAGTGCTTAGCTTTTCAGTGACAGGGCACAGCTCTGCAAACCTGTGTGAGGGGGCGCTAAGAGAGAAAATTGAGTTGACTTTTCTTCAGCATGTCCTTCCTCAGTCAGAAATATGTTGGTGCTTGGAATAGTTTACAGATGTGGAAGTGTCCTAGGACCCAGTTTCCTTAAAGAATAATGATATGACATTTATAAATGTGCCTTCTTGCAATTAGTCAGTTCTACTATACCATAACAGATCACAGTCGATAGCTTCTTACATTTGTGGGAGCAGAACTGGACATTAAAAAGGCAACTTAACTACTGTATGTGAATTTTAAGTTTTTACGTCTTAGTGCAACTTCAGTCATACAGATTCTTCATATTAACTTTGTCTTATAGTCCTCTAGGTTTCTTTTGTGCTTCTGATAAAGTTCCATGTAAATGAGTAGTTCTTGCAGGGCTTCTTAGTTGTCTTTTCCATATAAGAATTAGCTTGGTTAGTTCTTGAGTTGGACAGCTTGGAAAAGTTCTACGTTGATATCTTTTGAACTTTATCCTTTTCCTTGACATCCAGGCTTGCAAATATTATTAACTGTGTGGTATACAAGATTCTAGGGTAAGTAAATTGTCAGAGAGGCTAACCTTGCTTGCAACAATTGTCAAGATCATAATTCCATTTTTTTAAAAATCTATATCAAGTAAGGTTAACTCAATCAGCCTTATGCTTCTGTAGTCAACAGCCTAAGGAGTTGTACTTTCAGCTTATCACTTTCTATTAACTTCAGTGTTCAGCTGTAATCGTCTATTTCGACCTTTCAAACCCTCAAAGTGGTTCTTTAAATTTATATGCTATTAGTATATTGGACCATAAGTGCATACATACTTTTCTTCCCTGTGTTTTCCTTAACATGTAGATAGTACCCAGATTTGTGCTGGAGACATTAACTGTAGTTTCTGCCTTACATGGTTTGGTGCAGCAGTCGTTTTAGTTGGATCTGCTCACTACTCAGGCTCACATCCCATCCTTCTATTAATATCTCTTGGCAAAGATAATTTTGGAGGAATGTAAGTTAAGATGTAGAGGCTCTTGACAGTTGTCTGCAGTTTTTTTTTTCCATTTTCAAGGGGGAAGTGGAATGGAAAAGTAATATTGCCTCCATTTTCGGTATCAGTACTAAATGAAAATATATATGCAAAGCAGAGTGAAGAAAGGGAAAGGATTTGGTTAAACAGATGTGTTTTTTGTCATTTGATAACCTATTATAAGGGCATTAGAGTATATAATAAGGTTCATCAGATTGTGCCCTTAAGATATATTTAATATCCAGAAAAACATTGTTTTAAAATTTTTAACTGTATTTTTTAAATGATGTTCAACTTCTGTTACCCTGTCATCTTATATCAAAGAGAAATGGGGGGTGGGGACTTTTTATTACAAAAATTTTCAAACAGTCCAAAAAAATAGTAATACTGAATACATCTAGATTCAGTCATTAACATTTTACCATTTTTGCTTCACTTTATTTTTTTTAAGTTTTCTAAAATAAATTACATATATCATGCCATTTTATCCCGGAATACTTCAGTATACACCTCTAAAAATCTATAACATTTTCCTTATGAAATTGATAATTCTTAATATTATCTAATTCCCATTTCATAATCAAATTTCTCCACTTGTCCCAAAATGTATTTTATAGCTGGTTTCTTCAAAACAGTTTCCAATTAAAATCTGTATATTGCTCCTAGTCATTCTTCCCCTCCCCACTTTATCATAACATTGACTTATTGAAGAAACCAAGCTACTTGTCCTGTATAATGTCCTGCATTATGGATTTGTTCATTTGCTTTCTCAGTGTATCATTTAACTTGTTCTCCTATCCTCTATATTTCCTGTAGACTGCAAGTTATTAAATAAAATTTTTATTAATTCATGTTAAAAACTTCATAGCTAATGCTGTGTATCTTATACTGCATCATAACAGAAGACACAGTGTTTTTGGTGATCCCATTATTAATGATAAGTGATAGGATCGATCGCTGGGTTAAAGTGATGACAGCTTGATCCTTGCATTATAAAGTTATACATTTGCTCCCCGTGACCAGCATGTGATCTTTGATACTTTGATTCCATGAAATACCCAGTTCCCCGTCATCCTTTCACCTAATGAATTTAATATCCATTGATGATCCTTGCCTGAATAAATTTCATCAGGGATTACAAAGTGGTGGGTTTTCTGAATCTATACATTTTTTAGCAGACGTTTTTCTCTACGGGTATTTTCTCTACGTTTTTCTGTAAGGTGTTGTTTTAATTAAAAACATAACCATCAGCATCTTCCTTAGGTTCCAAATGATTTTCTTTGCTGGGGTCAAAACACCTGAACTCACAGTGACAGCTACAGTAAAAACATGTACTATATCTTATTTCAACTTCTGAAGTGTGTTGACATTATGCTGCCTTTTTTTTGATGCCAAGGTAAAAAGAAATCTTTTTTTTTTTTTGGTGTAAGAATAAAAATTGAACTATGTGGATATATTGAGATAATTGTGTAAAAAGAAGACTGAATGAGTTTCAAAATGGATTATTTCTTCATTACCTAGCACTTTATAATTAACTGTTCTTTTTTTTTTATTTCAGGAAGCTGCCACTTTTGCTAGAGAGCAAGGCTTTGAGGTGAGTTAACCCACAATTGTACACTAAACAGATCCTAAAGGTTTCTTCTAGCTGATAATGAAGTTCTTTTGGACAGTGATTGATGTGCTATTATACTCTCAGAGCCTCGCAGCAGTTGCCATGGAAACTTGGCAGTCGTCATGGTTTCTTTGTTCTGCCAGCACAGTGTTATGACGCACTCTGCTAGGTCTGCACCCAACATCGCCTACAGATGTTATTTATTGAATTTTGAAAAGCCTCTTGGGAAGCCAAGAGGTTGGGCACGGTTTCAAGCTGCCTCTGCAGATATGGGGCCTGTCAGTTTGTTCAGTTAAAAAGCTACCTCATTAGCTACATTACATTTCATAAGGATTCACTGCTAAAGCAGTGGTGGAGCAAGACTAAATAGTGAACTATAATGTCATTTAAATAATTTCAACCCTACCACATGTAGATTATCAATATGTAAATTAATTTCCAAAAGTTGTACTTAACAGTTGTTAGGAACTGATTAATTTAAATACTGTTCATATAAACTTCCTGTTTGAATCTCTTTTTTTCTTCTCTCTTCTTTTTTTTTTGATAGCATAAAACATACACATTTTCTGAAACAAAATATTGATACTTGCTTTACTTTCCAGATAATTGATTCTGTTTTTCTCATAGAAATAGAAGTATTATCTTGTCAAGATTCCAAACTCCATGTGGTTGTTGGCAAAATTAAGTTAATAGACAAGACTATGTTTTTACCTACATAATATCTACCTTCCAGTCCATCATTAGGAAACACTGACTAATCTCAGCACAGGTTAATTGATAGAGAATTCACTGAGTTGGTGAGTTTTATGACTATCATATTTATTTAGCTAGAATTATATAGGATACTGTGTTCTATACAGCAACTTGGAATGTTTCATGGTAGTAATTTTTTAACATTTAATCTGACTAGAGCTGGAACGTACAGAAACTCTCTCCTTATTTGCATACTCAGTATTGTCTACCATCTACAGAAGCTGTGAGCATTGATTGGATATATTAGTAAGCTCACTTTGAACTCTTTAGAGAAAGGTGTTGTATGAAATTGTGATGGAAATGTTATTTAAATGTACTAAAGGCAGATTCATTATCAAGCAACAAAGTGATACATGTGTGTGTTATCCATGTCATAGGACTTGACAACCAGGCATAGGGCTTCCTTTTCTTGGAGGAAGACAGTGAGCATGTGGTATAAGTATTCTACTCTCAAGATCTTATGAAAAAAACTGTATCAGGGTATGAAACTCTGCCTCATAATGCTCAATTAATGGCAACTTTGATAGTTTCTTGGGAGTTTGCTTTTTTTGTTTTAACATATTCTCATGAATATGGGGTTGAGTCACACGAAGAAGAAGGAATAAAGATTTCCAAGTAATTTTTATCTAATTTAAGTTTCACTTTGTCATTTCCCAAACTGGCAATTGATATACAGGGCTAAGTGTAACGAAGGGAATACTCAATTTAAAAGTCAAATGTTTTGGTCATGAAACTATACGTAAATGTTTTCAGTCATGTTTTAAAGTTTCACTGATGTGAAATTTCAGTATTAACAATTAATACTCTCTATTGTTACATCAAAATTCTCCAAAGATAAAAGCCTGCAGAGTATAAATTTGTGTCCTATTTTCTGTGCTAACATTTAAAAATGTATTTTGATTCTAGAAAATAACCAATTTTGTAGATGTTTAGAAATACAACATGATGTATAACAAATGATCATGATTCAGTAGTACCTTGATAATAATTTTTAATACTTTATTAAACCTTACTAATTCATAGTTTTATTGCCCTCTTGAGCTACATGCTTTGTATATGCCTGGTTTAAATACAGTCTTAGCAACAAACTACTTTTTCTATTTTCTACTAACCAGCACCATATTAACCTTTCCGTTAGTTCTTACTCACTGATTCTAGAGTTGTTTCTTTTCACCATAAATCTGCCATAAATGATTACAGCATATAAACAAAGTGATGATGATTATAGTAGGATACCTTATTACCTCCTGACATAGCAAGATGACTCAGTTGGTGATTTGACAATGATGTGTTAGATTGGTTAAAGCACACAGTGTCTTGACGTGTCCCTTCATGGGTTCCCTAAAATATTATACGCATCACAGAATCTGTAAGAGCCATGAGTAGAATACCCTGAAGTAAGTATTGTTAATAAAATATAATCCATGTATGGAATGCTATCTAGAGAAACTGAATGATTTTAAAATGTCATGAAAGTTTCCTTAGTCCATTAGATAGGAATATGAAAGCATAGGTTTGAAACTTGGTATTTTTCAAGACTCAAACAAGAATAAATCACTTAACGGTTTAATGTCTATGGAAATGTGTCAGTGCTCTCAAGTGTAGTGTGACAAACTAGACAAAATCTGTCTTATTCCTCCCAACTTTAATTTTACCTCTTAATTTGGGGCATGAATGAGAGGAGAGAAATGAAAAAATTAAAAAAGAAAGGAAAGGTGGGCATTTTTTTCTTCCCACAAATCCACTGTCCTACCCTCATTTTCTGTTATAAATACCAATCAGTTCCCAAAGCCACTGAGTGTTGCCACTTAGTGATCTGTCTGCTAAGAGACCAATCTAAATGCCTCTAAAAATAACCAGTGTTTATTCATCAGGAAATATCCTCAGCAGCATTGTTTATGATATTCTGATTAGCTTCTCTACAAATTTTAGATAATCTTTCTTTAAGAAAAAAATCTTGGGCTTCCCTGGTGGCGCAGTGGTTGAGAGTCCGCCTGCCGATGCAGGGG
>NW_006795130.1:2032581-2033226 GCF_000442215.2 Lipotes vexillifer | reverse complement strand
CAGAGGCCCGCGTAACGCAAAAAAAAAAAAAAAACTTTAATCTTTAAAACGAATTGGGCAATTTTCAGTAAGAGGCAGCTTAGGAGGGCACTGGAGAATGAGATGAAAACTGGAGCTGGGCAGAGCACAAAGCAGAAGAGAGAGGATTTATATATATATATATGTATAGGTTGATGGAAAATTGCATAGTGCCCTGATTTAAATGACAGACCTGCTAAGAATTTAAAATGACAATTCTTTGGGTAAAAAGTTTCGTGAGGCCTTTTGTTATTTTGGAAAATCCGTTCAGACTGCAGTGTTTTTAAATCAACCTTATCTTGAACTGATTAAAGTTTTGTATTTTTAGAATCTAAATAAAAATAAGGTACTTAGTAACATGTTTCATTATGAAACCTTTTTAAAGCAGTATTGAAAATTGATTTAAATTAAAGTGAAGGGCATACCTCCAAAACCTAAATAAAAATATTTTTTATATTTTCATTCTCAGTGAAATAGAGTATATGCCAAATGATGAAGAGAACTTATACCTTTTCTATTGGATCAGTTATTCAGTTTTACTCCAGGCAACAAATTTTAATTTTCTTATTTTAGATCTCTAAAATACAATACTTCTAACCATAGAGGAAATAAAGCAATCTTTTAACA
>NW_006795130.1:2022816-2032571 GCF_000442215.2 Lipotes vexillifer | reverse complement strand
TTCCCTACAGCCCATGACTCTACCCAGAGGCTTCCAGGCTTGTAGTCTTTCTCTGACCAATGACAACTCTATCATCTTATACCACTGAGAGAGGGAAGTATTGAATTTGCTATCCAATACGCATCTACTAGCCACGTGTGGCTATTTAAATTAAAATAAAATTTAAAATTCAGTTCCTCAGTCTCTTGGCACATTAGAAGTGCGTGCATACGTAGATAGAGACTACCATATTGGACAGAGCAGATATAAACATATACATCATCACAGAATGTTCCACTGATCAGCACTGGATAGCAAGTCCAGAGAGTTTCAGGAGGTAGTGATTCCCAAAGAATTCTCCAAGATTTTTCTAAGGTTCCTGTGTTCCTTACAAATACAAAGAATGCAGTGAATGATCACCAAGAGTTTCTGGAAATAAGACACTAAGTCAGGTCATGCTGGCTAAGAGAGTACAATACTGCTTCCTTAGGTGACTGCGTCCCAAATGACAACAGTTTTAAAACACTAGATTAACAGAAAGAGATACGATAGTCTTCAAATTCTCTTCATTTAATCACTTACTCATTCAACAAATATTTGCTGAGCACTGACTTTCTGCCTAACACTTTGAAAACTTGAAAAATACAAATATCTAGCTATGACAGAAAAAAGCAAAACAAACAAACAATAGGGAAACAAATTTCAAACAGACGGAACAAGAGTACATAGGCCCACAGACACGAAAGAGCATAATGTACTGTGTACTCCAGAAACTGACAGGAGGCCAGTGTGACTGGAACGGAGTGAGTGAGGAGGAGGTAGTATGAGACAGGATGGAGGCTGACACATCATATGAACCCCATAATTATTATAGGAGTTCCTATTTCGGAGACAAAGCAGAATACGCTGTGGTTAAGTGAGGCAATGTATGCAGACACCACAATTGGTATTCTATAAGAGTAGGTAGATTGTGACAGTATTGTTTAATATTTGTATCATCAACTTGTTAAAAATGGAATGAAGAGAATATATTCTGTTTTGGTTTTTTTCTTTTTTTAGTTTTGCTTGTGTTGGGTCTTTGTTGCTGCGCACAGGCTTTGTCTAGTTGCAGCAAGCAGGGGCTACTCTTCGTTGTGGTGTGCGGGCTTCTCATTGCAGTGGCTTCTCTTGTTGCGGAGCATGGGCTCTAGGCGCGAGGGCTTCAGTAGTTGTGGCTCGTGGGCTCTAGAGCGCAGGCTCAGTAGTTGTGGTGCATGGGCTTAGTAGCTCCGCGACATGTGGGATCTTCCCAGACCAGGGCTCAAACCCGTGTCCCCTGCATTGGCAGGCAGATTCTTAACCACTGCGCCACCAGGGAAGTCCCAAGAATATATTTTTTAATTTGGAAAACAATGCTAAATTTAAGGTGTGTGATCACCAGTGACAATAAAAGCATAATTTAACATTTATGAAATGATTTACAGTTTATAAAACCTTTTCTAACATATCATCGATATATTTAATATTCATACAAACCTGGTGGCTCGGGTAGGTAGGGCATGTATTGCCATATCAGTTGAACAGAAAACATAAGCTGCATGACTTGTTCAAGGTCATGTAGCTAACAGACAACAGAGCCAGAATCAGAGCTCAGCTCTCTGAATCTGGTACTCTTTACTATATAAACTACACTTCTTTCTTTCTCACATTCTAACGTACTGGAGGAGGAAATTAGATTTCCAGTGACCTTGGAAAATGAGAAATATCTGGAAATTCAGAAGATGAAATTCACTATGGTAAAATACAAGCCAGAATAATTAATTAAAAATATCCAACAGTGAGAGGCCTGCATACCACACACACACACACACACACACACACAAAAATATATATATATACATATATATATATATATATATATATCATATTTAAATGCAGGATCAGCAATGACTTGTGAATGTGGCATAAAATGATTTAGGATAAACAGGCTCTAGTTTTTTGGTTACAACAACAGAAGACACATTGCCAGAATTCATAGAAGCAGTATAATCTGTGGATAACATGGAAGAGTATAATCCCTGGAGTTAGACTTTGTGGGTGCTAGTCCTGACTCCACCTCTTAGTATGCTTATGACTTTAGGAAGTTACTTAACCTCTCTGTGACTCAGTTTCCTCATCTATAAAATGGGGATATAGTAATAGTGCCTATTGCCTAGAGTGGTTAAGATGTAATGAGTTCTTTAGAGCTACATACATGGCTCTTGGTTTCTACATCTATGAAATAGGGATATAGTAATAATACCTACTGCCTAGAGTGGTTAAGGTTTAATGAGTACTTCAGAGTGCTCGTAGCTATTTATACATGGCTCATAGCTAAATTGTATGAGCTTTCTTCTACTTCTCCTTACTTTTTTTTTTCTCTTTGTCCTCCCTTATTAGATACCATAATTGAATTCTCGATACTCAAAACTCTTGAGGCCCTTTCTAGAGATTTTGAGGCAATTTAGGATTTGACAATTTTGGAAAGTATTAAAATGACAGTAAATAGAGGAAATAAATTAATATTAAGTACTTGGCATATGCTAAATATTGCATTAAGCTCTTTCACTTACCTTATCTTCTTTCATCCTCACAAAAAAAACATTTTTAACTTTTTATTTTGAAACAATTTTAGATTTAGAACGTTTGCAAAAATAGTACAGAGAATTTCCAGATACCTTCACTCAGCTTCCCCTAATGTTAACATCTTACATAACCAGGATGTAATAATCAAAGTCAGGAAATTAGCATTTGTACAGGCTCAGTAACTGAACTACAGAATTTATTCTGATTTTACCAGTTTTTCCTCTAATTTCCTTTTTCTGTTCCACAATCTAATCCAGGGTTACAGGTTGCATTTATTTGTCATATCGTCTTAGTCTCTTCCTATCGGACAGTTTGTCACTTGTTCCTTGTTCATGAATTTGATACTTTTGAAGAGTACCTGTCAGTCATTTTGTAGAATGTCCCTCAATTTAGGTTTGTCTGATGTTCTCTCATAATTAAATTGAGGTCATGCATTTTGGGCAGAAATACCACAGAGATCACCCTTCTCAGTGCATCACATCAGGGATGTAAATGATAGCCCAGTGTCTTACTGTTGGCCAAGTTAACTTTGATCACTGGGTTAAGGTGGTACTTATCCTCTGTGAAGTTACTGTTTTCCCACTGTAGTGAATAAATATCTTGGGGGCAATATTTTGAGACTGTGCAAATATCCTATTTTACCCACTAATTTTAGCATCACTAAATTTGATCACTGGGGTGAAGGGGTGTCTGTCAACTTTCTCCACTGTAACATTCTGTTTTCCCTTTTGTAATGAATAAGTATCTTAGGGGGAGATACTGTGAGCCTATGCAAATATCCTGATTCTCTTCAGACTTTTGCCCACTGATTTTATCATACTTCACTTCCAATATCGTTTAACACAAATATTATTGCCTTAGTTTTGTAGGGAGGTTTATTTACCTGCCTGAGAGGTTTATTTACCTCCTTGAGGTCACACAAATAGTAAATCCAGCTGTGTCATACTCCCTTGTAATTTCATCATTCTGTTAAGATATGTTAACCCAGGTATATGGGAGAAGAATCTACCAGGGGATAGGGAAGGAGAGGCTACAGAACTCGAAACGTATATATTGTTGGGAAGACAAAATTGAGATTTTAAGAAAAGTTTTTATACGAGATGGGAATCACCTGTTGAGGGCAAAGCAATGACTCCTCAAAGCATAGTGAGAAATTTAGATTTGGTGCACACTGACAGTGATCCAAGAGGGACAAAGGGGTTTTGTACGAACGGTGGATATCGATGCAAATATCAATAGAAAATATAGCTTAAACTTTCTGTAAAGATTTATCTTTTGTATTTGAAAAGTTTGTTTCCATCTTGAATTGCCATTTTTATAAGATTTAATCTGACATAAAAAAAATTTCTTTGATTAGGATACCAAAACTACCACAAAAAATATATCTTCTCACAGGGTTGGTATAAGACAACCGAATCTCACTCTTAATTTATTCCTTATACCACCTTAAATAAGGACCTCTACTTAAAAAATATCCAGTACATGTATGAGATTCCGCTCCCAAGATGGTAAAGTGAATCTTTCTGGAGTTTGCCTCTTACCTTTACTCAAGATGAACTGTATCCAATCATAAGCAAAAATCCTACAGCAGTAAAATATGTGTTTGATAAGGAGACTGAGAGAATATATGTAATTTTTTAGTGTATACATTTATTTGAGAGAGTGAAGACATTATTATTATAAGACATTGGCAATAACTAATAATAAGGACCCATTGTATAGCACAGGGAACTCTACTCAATACTCTGTAATGATCTATATGGGAAAAGAATTTTAAAAAGAAATATGTATGTATATATAACTGATTGACTTTGCTGTACACCTGAAACTAACACAACATTGTAAATCAACTATACTCCAGTAAAAATTTTAAAAACAAACAAACAGAAAAAAGACATGCATTTTGAGCGGTCCTTTCAACTGTTGCCAGTCATTTCTAATAGTCTTTCCCCTCAAACTGAGGGAATTTCTTCTCATGTTATCAGAGTTCAGGCTTAGTTCTCTTCTAAAATAAGCAACCAGAAGTGGAATAGTCAGCCTGTTTGAAAGGTCAGCAGCATTATCCAATCACAAGTGGCTATTCTTTTCAGAAACAACAGTCCTCTGGAATCATGATGTTAGGTATAGGAGAAGCTTAGGTTCATATATCATCCAGAATTCCTTAAGTATTTTGTGAATAAACAGCATACAAATATTTCACTGATGACCATCATACTTTTAAAAACATCATGGTTTCTGATGTTGTTTGTAACCAGTGTGACTTGTCTGCCTTACTTACCTAAATTCTTCTGTCCTGTATCCTAATTAAATTATTTTCTTAGATATATTTCCCCTCTGGTATGTGTTTCTCTCTCCATAACTGTTTGAAACTTTACACAGTGATAGAGTAAACTACCAACAAACCCCAAACCATGGGCAATTTTACAGGCCCACTGAATGGGTTTTTAAGTGATCTAAAATTGTTGAAAACATGATTCTGAATATCTAACCCATAGCTCAAGAGTTAGATTTCAAGACAGACATTTATGATGTAAAACTTCACAGCCTATGTGATATGCAAAATAGCATGAGGGTTTCTAGAATTAATTTGTAATTTTTAAAACTTTATCTTTAAAAAAAGTAGTTCTTGGGCTTCCCAGGTGGTGCAGTGGTTGAGAGTCCACCTGCCGATGCAGGGGACACAGATTCGTGACCCGGTCCGGGAAGATCCCACATGCCGTGGAGCGGCTAGGCCCGTGAGCCATGGCCACTGAGCCTGCGCGTCTGGAGCCTGTGCTCCGCAACGGGAGAGGCCACAACAGTGAGAGGCCCGTGTACCGAAAAAAATAAATAAATAAAGTAGTTCTTTCTCTTATTTTAGTTCTTTGAAAAATTTAGCATTATAGTAACCATTATTTCCAGAATCAGCATAATTATGCTCTGTAAACCTCTAAAATAATTTAATATTACTCTTTTTACAGTATCTCATTAATTGGAAATTTGAAAACTGTGTTTTTGTTGATATCAAAGAAATGTTAATTTTTAAAAATATGATAATAGTTATATGGTTATGTTTGAGTCATTACCTTTCAGAAATACATACTAAAGCATTTACATGTGACATTAGTATCTGAGATTTGCTTCAGATTAATATGAAAGGCAGGTGGATAAAGGTATATAGATGTAATAAGCATCATCATAAATTTAAAATTGTTGCATCTTGATGGTGGGTTCCTTGAAGATTGTTATTCTATTTACTTCTGTATGTGGTTAAAATTTTTAAATAATAACTCTTAATACATCTTCAGGTCTCTCTTACTTTGAACACGAGAAGATAAATCCTTAATCTACTAATAAAATTTTAGTTTATTGTATTGGTTATGAGAATTTTTTTCCTCCTTTCTATTAACAGACCGAAGACATTAAAGAAATAGCCAAAAAGACACAGGCTCTTCCAAAGGTGAACTCAGAGAGGCAGCGAATCGTGATTTTCACCCAAGGGAGAGATGACACCATACTGGCTACAGGTACATGTGGAAACTGTGGGAGAAACCAGTATTATGGAGATTAATCATTCTAGCAAAATTCTATATTTTTTCTATTTTAATTTATTCAAAGCAATGTACTTTTTCTTTTTTTTTTTTTTTTTTTACCACCTTCATGTCTTTTACCCCATCTCACCTCCACCCCCATTCCCACCTCTGGCATCCACCAGTCTGTTCTCTGTATCTATGACTTTGGGTTTTGTTGGGGTTTTTTTAATTCTTCATATAAGAGATATCATACAGCATTTGTCTTTCCATGTCTGACTTATTTTGCTTAGCATAGTGCCCTGAATGTTCATCCATATTGTTTCAAATGGCAGCATTTCCTTTTTTATGGCTGAATAACATTTCAGTGTGTGTGTGTGTGTGTACCACATTTTCTTTATCCATTCTGAAGTCTGTCCATCCTGAGTGTCTATCAGTGGACACTTAGTTTGTTTCCACGTATTGGCTATTGTAAATAATACTGCAACGAACATAGGGGTGCAGATATCTCTTTGGGTTAGTGTTTTTGTTTCCTTTGGCTAATTGCTCAGAAGTAG
Organism: Lipotes vexillifer; assembly: GCF_000442215.2. NCBI lineage: Eukaryota > Metazoa > Chordata > Mammalia > Artiodactyla > Lipotidae > Lipotes > Lipotes vexillifer. The sequence goes on along the minus strand of NW_006795130.1, from coordinate 2,025,922 downwards.
AATTGCTGTATCATATGGTAGTTCTACTTATAATATTTTGAGGAGCCTCCATACTGTTTTTCATAGCAGCTCCACCAATTTACATTCCCACCAACAGTGCACAAGGGTACCCTTTTCTCCATGTCCTTGCCAACATTTATTTCCTGTCTTTATGATGACAGCCATTCTAACAGGTATGAGGTGATACCTCAGTGTGGTTTTGATTGTATTTTCCTGATGATTAGTTATGGTCAGCATCTTTTCATGTACCTGTTGGCCATCTGTTGTCCTCTTTTGAAAAAATGTCTATTCAGATCCTCTACCCTTTTTTTTTTTTTTTTTTTTTTTTGCTGTATGCGGGCCTCTCACTGTTGTGGCCTCTCCCGTTGCGGAGCACAGGCTCCAGACGCACAGGCTCAGCGGCCATGGCTCACGGGCCCAGCCACTCCGTGGCATGTGGGATCTTCCCGGACCAGGGCACGAACCCGTGTCCCCTGCATTGGCAGGTGGACTCAACCACTGCGCCACCAGGGAAGCCCCTCTACCCATTTTTTAACTGGATTATTTGTTTTTTTGCTATTGAGCTGTATGAGTTCTTTATATATTTTGGATGTTTACCCCTTATCAGGTACATGACTTGGAAGTATTTTCTCCCATTCCATAGGTTGCCTTTTCATTTTATTGATGGTTTCCTTTGCTGTACAGAAGTCTTTTAGTTTGAATTCCCACTTGTTTATTATTGCTTTCTTGGCCTTTGCTTTTGGTGTGCAATCCAAAAAAATCATTATTGATCAATGTCAAGGACTTATCCCCTTTGTTTCCTTCTAAGAGTTTTTTGGTTTCAAGTCTTACCTTCAACTCTTTCATCCATTTTGAGGTGATGCTTATGTATGTTGTAAGATACTGGTTCAGTTTCATTCTTTTGCATATGGCTGTCTAGTTTTTCCAACGCCATCTATTGAAGAGACTGTTCTTTCCCCATTGTATACTCCTGGCTCTCCTGGCTCTTTTGTCATAAATTAATTGACCATACGTGTGTGGGTTTATTTCTGGACTCTCTGTTCTCTTCCACTGATGTATGTGTTTGTGTTTATGCTGCAGTACTATTCTGTTCTGACTACTCTATCTTTGTAATATCGTCTGAAATCAGGAAGTGTGATGCCTCCAGCCTTGTTCTGTTTCTCAAGATTGCTTTGGCTATTCGGGGTATTTTGTGGTTCCTTACAAATTTTAGGACTGTTTGTTATATTTCTGTGAAAATATACCTTTTATTTATTTATTTATTTAAGATGTTTGCAGGTAGGAGTTTATTAATTAATTTATTTAATTTTGCTGTGTTGGGTCTTCATTTCTGTGCGAGGGCTTTCTCTAGTTGCGGCAAGCGGGGGCCACTCTTCATCGCGGTGCGTGGGCCTCTCACTATCGCGGCCTCTCTTGTTGCGGAGCACAGGCTCCAGGTGCGCAGGCTCAGTAGTTGTGGCTCACGGGCCTAGTTGCTCCGCGGCATGTGGGACCCTCCCAGACCAGGGCTCGAACCCGTGTCCCCTGCATTAGCAGGCAAATTCTCAACCACTGCGCCACCAGGGAAGCCCTATTTATTTATTTTTAATAAATACACCTATCTTCTCTCAGTAGAAAAGATTTCATTTTCAAGAACTTAATTTATTAAAATTCAGTTGAGTAAATCCACATTGATTTAGTTTATTTACTTTGATATTTTGGAGATATTGTCAGTCTAGAAATGTCTTTCTTGAAAAAAAAAAGACATTTTACTTACCAAATACCTGTGCTTGAATAAAATTAATTTATCTGATTATGAGCAAATAGAATTCAGAAATAAGTTACTTCCTTAGGGCTTACCTGGTGGCTCAGTGATTGAGAGTCCGCCTGCCGATGCAGGGGACACGGGTTCGTGCTCCGGTCCGGGAAGATCCCACATGCTGCGGAGCGGCTGGGCCCGTGAGCCATGGCCGCTGAGCCTGTGTGTCCGGAGCCTGTGCTCCGCAACGGGAGAGGCCACAACTGTGAGAAGCCCACGTACCACAAAAAAAAAAAAGTTACTTACTTAGTTTTAAACTTCAAGAACAAAACCTCACTTTTGTTTTTACTCGGCCATCTATTTTATAGCTCTCACATAAATAGAATAGAGGGAACTTCCCTGGTGGTCCAGTGGGTAAGACTCTGTGTTCCCAATGCAGGGGGCCCAGGTTCGACCCCTGTTCGGGGAACTAGATCCTGCATGCATGCCGCAACTAAAAAAAAAAAAAGATCCTGCATGCTGCAGTGAAGATCCCATGTGCCTCAACTAAGACCCAGTGCAGCCAAAATAAATATATATATATATATATATATATATATATATATATATATAATTTTAATAATAAATAGAATAGGAATTTCATCTAGTAAACAAACATTTACGGATTAAAATGAGTAATATTGTCAATATGATGCTGCCTACTATTAAAGCCAAAGTACAAAACTTTAAATACTCTCTGAACCCTTAGGATTAAAACCAGTTAATTTATAATTATTATAAACAGTAGCAATTATTACCTTTATGTTTGTTCAGTACTCTGCTGAACACTGAAATTTAAGATAGACCTAAATGTCTAACTGGAACATAAAATTGGTATACCTCGAAGTATGAATACGACAAAGTATAATTATATTTCTTAATTATTGGTACAGAGTATATGGGTTGTATTGACTCAAAGAAGGAGATCAGTAAAGCTTGAAGAAAGAAGTTATAGTGAATATGGAGTAAATTTTTTATTGAATTAAATATATAAGCCTGAAATGGGTGAAAAAAGAAATTATTGTCAAATTGTGGGGAGAAGGAACCCTACAGTTAATTTATTTCAACTTTCTTATTTTAGAATTGTCAAAAGCAAGATTGAGAAATTTACTTAAAAAAATGTGTTTCAAAATAATTCAGTGAGTGTTAAGTAGTGAAGTGGGGTTATAGATGAAATGAGTTTTGTCATGAGTAAATAATTGTGGAAGCCATGTGATGGATATATGGGGGGATGGTCATTATGCTATTACTTCCACTTCTATATATGTTTAAAATTCTCCAAAATTAAAGGTATATAAAACAGAAATAAAAGTAAAAAGTAATTTTTCA
>NW_006795130.1:2012907-2014930 GCF_000442215.2 Lipotes vexillifer | reverse complement strand
CCCGTGAGCCATGGCCGCTGAGCCTGTGTGTCCGGAGCCTGTGCTCCGCAACGGGAGAGGCCACAACTGTGAGAAGCCCACGTACCACAAAAAAAAAAAAGTTACTTACTTAGTTTTAAACTTCAAGAACAAAACCTCACTTTTGTTTTTACTCGGCCATCTATTTTATAGCTCTCACATAAATAGAATAGAGGGAACTTCCCTGGTGGTCCAGTGGGTAAGACTCTGTGTTCCCAATGCAGGGGGCCCAGGTTCGACCCCTGTTCGGGGAACTAGATCCTGCATGCATGCCGCAACTAAAAAAAAAAAAAGATCCTGCATGCTGCAGTGAAGATCCCATGTGCCTCAACTAAGACCCAGTGCAGCCAAAATAAATATATATATATATATATATATATATATATATATATATATAATTTTAATAATAAATAGAATAGGAATTTCATCTAGTAAACAAACATTTACGGATTAAAATGAGTAATATTGTCAATATGATGCTGCCTACTATTAAAGCCAAAGTACAAAACTTTAAATACTCTCTGAACCCTTAGGATTAAAACCAGTTAATTTATAATTATTATAAACAGTAGCAATTATTACCTTTATGTTTGTTCAGTACTCTGCTGAACACTGAAATTTAAGATAGACCTAAATGTCTAACTGGAACATAAAATTGGTATACCTCGAAGTATGAATACGACAAAGTATAATTATATTTCTTAATTATTGGTACAGAGTATATGGGTTGTATTGACTCAAAGAAGGAGATCAGTAAAGCTTGAAGAAAGAAGTTATAGTGAATATGGAGTAAATTTTTTATTGAATTAAATATATAAGCCTGAAATGGGTGAAAAAAGAAATTATTGTCAAATTGTGGGGAGAAGGAACCCTACAGTTAATTTATTTCAACTTTCTTATTTTAGAATTGTCAAAAGCAAGATTGAGAAATTTACTTAAAAAAATGTGTTTCAAAATAATTCAGTGAGTGTTAAGTAGTGAAGTGGGGTTATAGATGAAATGAGTTTTGTCATGAGTAAATAATTGTGGAAGCCATGTGATGGATATATGGGGGGATGGTCATTATGCTATTACTTCCACTTCTATATATGTTTAAAATTCTCCAAAATTAAAGGTATATAAAACAGAAATAAAAGTAAAAAGTAATTTTTCAGACAAAATTCAGAGATATTAAGTGGTTTTTCCCAAGACACATTGATATCCTTGCTAAGCCTTGAATTTTAGGAAAGATTTAAAGAAAAGAGGGCAGGGCTTCCCTGGTGGCACAGTGGTTGGGAGTCTGCCTGCCAATGCAGGGGACGTGGGTTCATGCCCCGGTCCAGGAGGATCCCACATGCCGCGGAGCAGCTGGGCCCGTGAGCCGTGGCCACTGAGCCTTCCTGTCCAGAGCCTGTGCTCCGCAGCGGGAGAGGCCACAACAGTGAGAGGCCCGCGTACCGCAAAAAAAAAAAGGGAGGGCAGTCCAGTCAAAGAGGATCATGTGAGCAAAGGCACCAGGTAGTATATAATCTTTAATTGTTGTGACAGGAAAAGCCATGTTTTTGTAATTTGTACAATTTTTTGTACATGTACAAAAATTTGTACATGTAATTTGTACATGTAATTTGTACAAGAAAGAAAATAAATAAGTCATGAAAAGATATCCCTTCATTGATAATAACTATCTGGATTGCTGTCTTCCTATAGTATGTGGCCTGTTCCTGTCTTAGCAATAAACACTGTTTGGAAAAGTGAAAAACATGCAGATTTCTTATAGGAACTGTTATACTGCCTTCAGATTCGTAAAATGCAATTTGTTGCTCTTTATGGAGACATTTATTTTAAGGCTTTATATATTCCAGATCTACATATTATACAAGTGTCTTCCTCATTGTGAATTTGCACAATTTTCCCAAAATTGGAACCTTTAAAATTAGCTTCCCCTTCCTGTGACTGAATTTCCTTGTCAGCTCATTTTGTTCTTTATTAAATCTATTAAACCATTCTTAGGGATGCTTACCAGCAG
>NW_006795130.1:1981507-2012897 GCF_000442215.2 Lipotes vexillifer | reverse complement strand
AGCAGGAATTTATTTGCGGAAAGACGCTGGCTAATCTTTGCTGTTCCTACTGTATGAAAATGAACTTAAATTAGAGGATGCACTATATCTGCAATGCATGATAAATACAAGATGGATAGAGAATCTGTTCAGCAGTGTCAGCTACAAAAGCAAACATGATAAATGTTAATGCAGTTTTGAGCCCTGGGATAAGCTATTCAATGCACAAGCATAGCTGAATCTCTTTGCTATGTTGTTATTCATGGCAGCCAAATAAATGTCAATAATAAAAGAGAATTAAAGATTTTCATTTCCCAGAGGCAATCCTCTAATACGGCTTGATCTTTCATTTCATTTGTAATTTGTTCTCATGTCAGGATGCAATCATTCGCCAGGCTCTGGGTGTCATGTTAAGTCATTTAATAATGATTAAGAACATAAAAATGCTTGGCCTGTGGGGCAATTCACAGAAGAGATGCCAATTTGTTATTGTTTTTCCTCCTTTCCTCTTGAATATGGATCAGCTTTTTCCCACCTCCTAGCATAAAATACTAATGGAAGATGGGGAAGGAATGTGTCCCTTAATTTACCATAAGTGACATTCCAGAACGGCACAAGGCAGTGCTAGCACACTTATTAAAACACTAATTAGGAATTAGTGTTTTAGTTCCTTAAACCTCACACTGTAGAGTACTTTTAAATGATCACTGCTAAGTTTGTGACATTTAGCGATAATGTAACAAAATTAGTTTCCTTGGTATTTAATTCTAGAGACCTTTCTCCTTTTGAGATACAGAGTCTGTAAACTACTTTCTCTTATTTTATAAATAATTCTTTGAATTTCTCTCTTATAAATTGCTTGTGAATCTAAAGCCTTTTCCGCTTACCCTATTTTTTTGGTCACCTCTATTTCATTTGGGTATCCATCCTCTATCCTTGCAGCCCAGAGGTTTTGTCACATACCAGCCCAGAGGTTTTGTCACATCACTGGTTCATTACTTACAGGATAATTGAGTTCCGAGCTTTTTGGGGGGTGAGGGGACCTGAGGGGGACTGGAAAGTAATGAGTAAGAGACTAGGGATGAAGGGCAGGAAGGAAAAGATGATTCTATCCATTTTGATCCTTTTAATGTTGAGTAACCTGTTAGAGGAATGGGAGTCAGGTTAGGGAAATCGTTTCTGTGTCTATAAACTTTAGAAAAACTAATACTACAGATTACCTACTGGAAAGCAGCTGCTAATAAGGTCTTCATATATTAACATCTTACTGTGATAAGGACTGTAGTGAAAAAAATACAGATTTTCTACATACACGTGTAAATATATATACATATACATATATATGTCCTTATAGGAAGTTTAAATTTCTCCAAGTTTCCGTACTAAATTTATCACTAAAAATTGGAGGAAGCAATAGGACTTTTGTTCTAAATTGAAAATAATGCATTTTACACAGTGGCTGTTACGAGACAATAAAATAGATCCACTGAAGAATAAACTAGACTTTTCTGAATACTTTGAGTGCTTTCTGGGCTGTTTGAATTGTAATTTTGCTCAGACAGAAAAAACAGACTAGGTCAGAGGTTTTCACCTGGAAGTCTGGTGCTGTTATATTAGAATCACCTAATGGGCTTTTGGTAAATAGAGCCCTTCCTTCATAAAAACACCTTCCCCTCAACCTGATACATCCCTGTGAGGAGTTAGAATATACATCCTCAAGAAGATGTCTAAGAATGGGGGTGATAGAATCTGAGGGAAGGGAGTGTAGGATTGTGTATTTGTTGAAAAAGCTCCCTGAGGTGATATAGCAATGCATTCTATCCTCCATCTCTCACGTTGAGAACCATTGGATTAGGTGATTTAATAATGTTGCTTCAAGTTCTATGATCCTATGGGATAATGGAAACAAAACCTTTTAGCAGCTAAGCATCTAGTACTTCAATAAGTCAGGCCTTGTTGAATGCTTCTCTTTCTCAATAAGTCACAAAGTAACAAGGACCCATCCACAATAACAAGCAATCTACATACTACTTTATTTTATTTTATTTTTTATTTATTTTATTTATTTATTTTTGACTGCATTGGGTCTTTGTTGCTGCACGCGGGCTTTCTCTAGTAGCGGTGAGCGGGGGCTACTCTTCGTTGCAGTGCAGGGGCTTCTCATTGCAGTGGTTTCTCTTGTTGCAGAGCACGGGCTCTAGGTGCACGGGCTTCAGTAGTTGTGGCATGCAAGCTCAGTAGTTGTGGCTCGGGGGCTCTAGAGCGCAGGCTCAGTAGTTGTGGCACACGGACTTAGATGCTCCGCGGCATGTGGGATCTTCCCAGACCAGGGCTTGAACCCATGTCCCTGCATTGGCAGGCGGATTCTTAACCACTGCGCCACCAGGGAAGCCCTACATACTACTTTAAATTGTCTCCTGCCTCTGGCATGCTTGTAATTTGAGATAGTCACATTGTAGTGTCCTTTGTCATTTCATTATGGGTAAATAGGATTATTGAAGTTTCTTGCCTTCATGTTCTTGAGTCCTTAAACTTGTCACCCCATTTGCTAGTTAAATTGTCATGTTCTTTGAAAACACTCAGTGCTGTCCCTTACTCTCTAAGAAAAGATCAGTGTGATTTGCAGTTCTGATAGGCATAAGGCACAGAAGGTGTGCAAAAGAAAATGCAAACTCTGAAGGAAAACAATCTCAGCAGCTGGAAGAATAATGTCAGCACATCATCACAACTCCTACTGCTACAAAATATTATTATAAATCACTTTGAAAATGTTATCTCTGCTGCAGCCAAACCAATTTTAAATCATGTTCTTGTTGGCATAGGTTGGTAATGGCGTGGATGGAACAAATTAAGTAGCATTCTTTCAGAGTGTCTATGTATGGCATTCATAGAAAAAAGTTCTTACCAGATGAGATTTTACAGAATATATATCAATATTTCTTAACTATGAATATAAACAAGTAAGTTATTAACTCATGTTCCACTTTTAGATTTTTGTAACCATAAAAGACAAAGTCCTTTAATTAGCCAAGAGGTCAAACATAATTTAGAATGACATATGTGGAACTGTCACATTCCTGACAAAGTAATATTTTTGGGGCATGGTATGTGTGGTTTAGTGATCTCATGCCTGTCAAGAAATGAGACTTCTTTCAACTCCCACCTTTCTATCAAAGCTAGAAAGCAAAATGGGAGACAGCCTACACTAGGCAAATGTTAGCCTTATTATAGCATTTATTTTTGGAAGGACCCTTATTCAGATTTATTGAAGTATAGATTACATATAGTAAAATGCAGATATATTTTACCAAATAACGTGTAACCACCATAATCAAAATATAGAACATTTTGTATGGTTTATTTTGAAATATAGTATGGATACAAAATTGGTACAGATTTTCACTATGTCAACACACCTGTGCCAACTACCACCAGATCAAGTAATAGAACACTTCTAGCACTTTAGAAGCCACCTCTTGTGCTCCCCTCCTAATCATTACCCCTACCAAATGTACTTATTATTTTGGCTTCTGCTGCTAACAATTTGTTGTGCTTCTTTTTAAAATAGCATCACCCAGTATATAGACTTTTTATCTTGATCTTTCCCCATAATTTTTTAAGCAGTACCTTACTTTTGACAACATAAGATGCTCTAGGCTCTTGTATTTACCTACCTCAGTCCAAGAATCGATTACTTCTTCAAATAACCCCGGTTCCTTTTATTAGCAAATGGTATTTAGAAACCCAGATCTGGGTGCTAGATATGTTCATTGCTACTTGAGAATCATTGCTTCTAGGCCCTCTTACAAATAGATTGGCAATATATGTATGTATAACAACTCATGAATCTATACCTATCTATATTTATTCCTATATCTATCTGTCCATTTATATATTTAAATTCCATGAGTTCAAACTGATACCTTTGATTCCAGTCCAACAAGAGAGTTCATTCTAGCCTTCTCCCTTTCCTTATTTATAACTTCCTCTGACATTGAAGTTCTGGTTTTCATTATATAAGATACATTTACTATTTGTTCTATCTTAAAGTAGTTTTGAATTGCTTACCCATACCCTTGTATGAAACATATTTCCTTAATGTACAGTGTTAGATTATAGTCCTTTTTGTCTTTGGCCCTACAGTATCTAGTCAAAATACTGTTATCCAAAAGTAACTTTGTTAGTTCTTTTATTCTATCCACTTCATTGTGGTTACATTATTTATTTGTAATGCAGTTATATTCATTTGTTAGAGTTTGTATTCCATTTTGGTTTCCTTTCATATCTGTGTTGGTTTTTTTAATAAGTAAAATTCACTCTTTATGGTGTCAAGTTCTCTGTGTTTTGACAAATGCATACGTTTGTGTAACCACCACCATAGTTATAATTCAGAAGGGTTCCGTTTTTCAGTTCCAGTTTTCCAAAGTGATGGTACCAGTTTATACTCCCACCAGTAGCATATAGAATGGCTTTTTCCCCCCACATCTTCACCAGCGTTTGCTGCTATCCACCTTTTTAGTTTTGTCATTCTGGTGAGTATGTACTAGTATCTCATTGTGCTTTTAACTGGAATTTTCCTATTGTAATGAGGTGGGACATCTTTTCACCTGCTTCTTAACATTTGTATATCTTCTTTTGTGAAGTACGTGTTGAAGTCTTTTTTTTTTTTGGCTGCGTTGGGTCTTCATTGCTGCACGCGGGCTTTCTCTAGTTGCAGTGAGCCGAGGCTACTCTTCGTTGCCGTATGCGGACTTTTCATTGCAATGGCTTCTGTTGTTGCCGAGCACGGGCTCTAGGCACATGGGCTTCAGTAGTTGTGGCACGCGGGCTCAGTAGTTGTGGCTCGCAGGCTCTAGGGTGCAGGCTTGGTAGTTGTGGCGCAGGGGCTTAGCTGGGCATGTGGGATCTTCCCAGACCAGGGCTCAAACCCGTGTCCCCTGCACTGGCAGGTGGATTCTTAACCACTGTGCCACCAGGGAAGCCCTGAAGGCTTTTGCTCTTATTAGATTGTCTTATTGATTATAATTCTTCTTACAGTCAGCATGCAAGTCTTGTTACAAAAGCCTTTAATTTTAATATAGTCCAATTTATAATGTTTTCTCCTGTGGGTAATAACTTTTCATGTTCTTTGAAGAATATCTTTGCATATGCCAAGCTCATGAAGATATTTTCCTATTCTCTTTTTCTATAATTTTTATTTATTTATTTTTTTATCTAGATCCACAGTCCATCTAGAATTAGAATCAGTTTTTTAATATGGTGTGGGCTAGAGGGCATGATTCATTTATTTTGTGCATATGAGTAACCAGTTGACCCATCATCATTTATTAAAAGGAACATCCTTTTCCTAATTGCACTGAATTGGTACCTTTGTCACATTTCAAGTGACCTTATATCTGTGTCCCTTTTTCGAGACTTTATTCCATTGTTCTCTTTATTCTTGTACCAGTTTACACTGTCAGTTTCTTAGTTTATAATCAGCCTTTTTATCTGGTAATGTCAGCTTTCTAATTTTGTTCTTCAGGATTGTCCTGGTTCTTCTTGGCCCTTTGCATTTCTAGGTAAATTCCAGAATCAACTTGTTGTCACCACCCTCAGAGTTTGTTTTTTTTTCCAAATCCTTAATAGAATTTTTATTGAGATTATATTGAATCTGTATTTCAATTGGAGCGAATTGACATCTTTATAATATTTTAGTCTTATTCTTTGAATAAGATGTTTATATAATATTTCCATTTTCTCTGACTGCTTTTTGGAATTTCTTTTTGACTTTAACTTTGTATTTGGTTTTGGTGTTCCTTGTATTTATCCTGCCGGGGGTTTTAGTGTTCCTTGAATCTATGGTTGATGACTCTTAACAGTTTTGGAAAATTCTCAGTAATTATCTCTTTAGATACTGCATCCTTGATTTTCCAACTGGAGACCAATTACACATATCTTAGGCCTTTTTTATTGTGTCCCATATGTCTTTTAGGCCTTTTTTGTATTTTTTATCCTTTTTCCCCACCTCAAGCTTCAGCTTGTGTGTTTTGCGGTGACCTAGCATTTAGTTCACTAATCCTCTCTTTTTTGCTTTGTCCCATCTGTTGAGTTCCTTATTTCAGTAATCACATTCTTCTTTTTCTAAATTATTTGATTCTTTTTTATTGATCCCAGTTTTATAGTGTAATCCTCTACCTTCTCATTAATTTTTCAAACATATTAATCACTGTAATAGTAAATGGCATGTCCAGAAACTATAATGTCTCAGTCATCCGTTGGTCTGTTTCTTTTGTTCCTAATAAATTATAGCATTTCTGTTGGTGATACTGTTTTCCTGTAGAAGGCAGCTAGAGTAAAGCTAGATCAAAAACTGAACTAGCTCAAGGTTTTGTTGCAGGTTTTATAAGATTCGATCTACTTGTTTTTTTTTCCCCACTCCTGAAATGCTGTCTCTCTCCTGAAATCTCACCTGAAATCCTGGCGTATTTACTAGGGTCCCTACTCATTGGTCGGTTCTCTTTGCACCATATAACTGCCAAAAAATTACTCTGCCTTTTAGAGGTCTTCTGCTTAGTATCTTGGCCTTTTGTCCTGCTGCCTTACAAATTTGGCAAACACCTCAAAGGAGAAAACCCCTGAGTATAAGGCTTACTCCACTGTGTTCCCCTTCAGGATCACGCCGCTTCAATTCTGATTGCCTTGGCAGCCTGAAACTCCAGTTTTTGTCTCACCAGCCCTGGAGACTGCCAAAAGCTCTGTTGGCTTTGCTGCCTCTTAGCAAGAGCCAATTGCCTAGATTCTCAACCTCTCACCCAGCACCAAGAATTTGCAGGTCAACTTTTAGCACGTTAGCCTAGGTCTTTAAGGTTCTCTTTTCTCAGAGATCTTGTCCCATCAAGTCTTGGCTTCATTTATTGTTTTAAATTTTTTTTTTAATTTTTGCAACTTTTCTAGCTGTTTATGGTGTAGGAGTTGGTTTATTACAAGCAGTAGCATTAGAGCCTAAATTAAAGTCCTTAGTCAACATTTTTTATTATAAAATAGAAAAATATATGGTCCTGGAAAGTTAAGTGGGCTTAGCTGTTTGTTATATAAAGTTGTTAGCTGACTTAGCAATACTACCCTCCATAATTCACTTTGAGAACTGCCAGATTAGGTAGAGACAAAAACAGCTGGATTAGAACCCAGCCTCTTGAATCTCAATCTAGTCTAATCTGTTCTATACCACGCTGCCTCATTTGTTGACAGCAGTGGTTCTCAACTAGGAACAGTTTTTCTCCTCACTTTTGATTGTCACAATGGGATAGGTGGTGGAGGGTGAGGGAATTCCACTAGCATCTAATGGATAGAGGCCAGAGATGCCACTACACATCCTATAATGCACAGGACAGTCACTCACAACAAAGAATCATCTGACCCAAAATATAAAGAGCATCAAGATTGGAAAACCCCTGGCTCACAGTGCACCTCAGAATGTATATTTAAAGGATCACTGTCTACTTCCCCATTACACATTTAACCATAAGATCAATACCAATAGACTTTAGTAGGATAAATCTTCTTGTAGGAATACATCCAGGGGCCCCTTGATCAAAGAAAGCATCCATGTATGATCTAGTCCATACTTGGTTAACTGTGTTTTTAGAACTTCTTCCAAATAATCTCCAATTCTAAGACTTCTCTTTAAGTATAATCTCTTAAGAGCTGGAAAACATTATGAGAAGAGGTGGGTATATATATCATAAATTCATTTTGTATATGTGAATGGGTATCTAGATGATAGCTGTGTTTACCTACACATTTATAGTTAGATAGATAGACAGACATTAGCTTAAATGGTTCTTAGAGAATGTATCCATCATGTTTTAAAACTCCATATAATCAATTTCTATAATTGAAAGCTCTTAAAAATATACAAATGGATATTTATCTAAGAGGTATATTACCAAATATTTTTCAGAATAATTATTGTTTGTATACAGTGAGTGATTTTTCTGAAATTCAATTAGACACCAAAATTCATTTTTCAGAGCATTACAACTTGGTGGCAAAATTTTATTTTGGCTGAATCACTGCATGCAAGTTTTTGGCTCAGATAAAAATCTTTGGAGGTGTAGCAGATAAGTATGATTCAGATAATTGAACAGCTAAAATTTTCCTTAGTTAAAAGGAATAAATTGTTTGCACATTGAATATGAAAAGCTACTTAAATGAAGACTTAAGTATTGCCTTATTCCTTTTATTAAGATAAAGACAGTTTATCCCAATTAAACTTCTTTAGAAGCTCACATCATTTTTGATTTATTCATTTTTAAAGTAGCCCTTTAGAAGCCAGCATTCCTGAGGACTTCCCCTTTGTTTAATCTTGGTCCATAACGTTTATTTAGCTTTTCTGTGCTTCTACTAAACTATTTTAAGTTCTTATGTCTAGAGCTTTTCTGGCTCAATAAACAATCAGGTCTCAAGAAAATGGCCTAGTTATTTTGTCAAATTAATTATTTCACACTTAGCCATCTATTTAATTTACTCGTCGTAATAAATTTAGCCCATACTCTTAATGATTTCCTTTAGTCCTAGAATTCCACCCATACTCACCTATAACAAAGGGGAAATTTTTAAAAATGTTTTTTGAATAAGCAATATATTCACATGGTTCAGAATTCAAAAAGTACAATAATTAGGGCTGTTCAGCTGTCCAGTACTTGTGAGGAAATAGGCAGTTTTTCATTATTATGATAACCATACAACTTGTCATCAAAATGTAGATACTTTTGGAAGTGAAAGAGGGTGCTATTAATTGTAATAGGACTATCCTGGGCAAACCAGTCTGTGTGGTCATGGGAGTCATTATAGATATTTAAACAAAGGTATTTAGTAAAATGAATTATTGCATTGGTTGACGTTTTGAACTGTGTTAATTTCTAACATTTCTTCCAACTTACAGATTTTTGATCATGTGCTAAAAATATGCCAGATAATATAGAAGTTAAGCCTGAGAATCTATAAGTGCAGGCAGGACAAGTTGGAGAAGCAAGACACCGATAGATAAAACATAAAGTGAGGGCTTCCCTGGTGGCGCAGTGGTTGCGAGTCCGCCTGCCGATGCAGGGGACACGGGTTCGTGCCCCGGTCCGGGAAGATCCCACATGCCACAGAACGGCTGCGCCCATGAGCCATGGCCGCTGAGCCTGCGCGTCGGAGCCTGTGTTCCGCAATGGGAGGGGCCACAACAGTGAGAGGCCCGCGTAACGCAAAAAAAAAAAAAAAAAAAACATAAAGTGACAGTACAAATGAGTTCAAGTCAGTGTGGTTTTATTGAGTGCCTTCTATATGTCGAAAATTGTAGTTATATAAGACAAAAACTCCTTTTCTTAAAATCTAGGAGAGACATAACCCACTAATACAGTATGAGAAGTGGTATACAATTTTTATGAACTAATTTATATAGGATAACAGAAGGAAGAAGAAATTGGGGAAAGTTTCACAAAGGAAGTGATGTTTGAATTAGACTTTGAAGAATACTTACAATTTTGGCAAGTTGAGATTACAAAAGAATGTAAGTTAACGGAATAATAAGATCGAAAGGCAGAGAAGCCTGAAAGGGTATGATGTATCACAAAGAAAGTCACATATAGGGGAGAGGGGTGTGGGTGAGCATGAAATGGTAAGTTGTAATAGGCCTTTGAATGCTGTGCTGCACAGTAAAGTGCTTCAAGTACATACTGAGAAGGAAGAGATCATTTGGGTTGAGAAACATTTTGTGGTCAATAAAAGAAAGGAACTATACTTACACTTGTTTATAAAGCTCTTTTTCAGAGGGATCAACAAATACTAAAGATGAAGTTTTTTTTTTTTTATTAAATGCCAAAGAATAAAAGCTGCAATAATCCCTCTGAAAAGTATTAGTGATGAAAAATCCCATGAGGTTAGAATGAGACAAATTTGATAGGGTTAGAAAAATTGTAGAGAAAAGGAGCTATATATAAACTGTGGTGAAAGCACTAGGGAAAACGCCTTAGAAAATTAATGAAGATTGGTTTGGTTTAAAGATGATAAACAGAGACTAATGCAAAAGGCTAATGAATTCAGTCATGGAGAAAGTTTATACTAAAGTGCTTTCAAATAGAATTGCTGCTGGCCTGGTTTTTATTAAGCATTTTTTTCCCTTAAATTAAGGGGAAAATTTAAGTAACCCATTAATAAAATTTGCAGTTGATACTAAATTAGTAGATACTGTAGCTGTTAATAAAACTATGGGAATTCTGATAATAATTATTGGAAGTTGGGTACAGAAGTTCAAAATAGTGTTTAAAATAAGATAAAATATATTTATCCCATTTTTAAACCCGCATGGAAGCAGCAGCTAGCATTTGAGAAATGTCTCCATTTCCAGGAGATATTCCTGGTTTAAGGGTTTTAAGAACTGAATGGTAGAGTCACCTAAAATGTAGAGCTGTAGGACTATGTCATCACTAAAGAATCTACGTTTATAAGATGTATAATGTGGGCTTCCCTGGTGGCGCAGGGGTTGAGAGTCCGCCTGCCGATGCAGGGGACACGGGTTCGTGCCCCAGTCCGGGAAGATCCCACGTGCTGCGGAGCGGCTGGGCCCGTGAGCCATGGCCGCTGAGCCTGCGAGTCCGGAGCCTGTGCTCCGCAACGGGAGAGGCCACGGCGGTGAGAGGCCCACGTACCACAAAAAAAAAAAAAAAAAAAAAAGATGTATAATGTGATTATATTCTGTGATTCAAAGTGGATTTTTTGTGAAGTTTTTCAGATAAATCTTTGTGATTGAATTTTCTATAGCACATTTCCTTCTATGACTCAGATTTTAGTGAAGGAAATGTTTTAAAGTTCTTACTCCCTCTAGATGTTGTTTATATACCTAGAGGATATCTAGGTCTTAAGGAAAGTTAGATGAGGAACAATGGGTGGAGCGCTAGGCAAAAGGTGTAGTTCCCTGGAACAATTTATAAAGTTCCCTTAGCAAGGTTCATATTTCTGTCTAAACTGCTAGTTGTACTTAATATGCCCATGAGTCCTAGAAAGTGAACCATGGCCTTCATTTTCTATATCTTGCAGAAGGTTTTACCATAAATTAGAGATTGTAGCACGATTATTGTGAAAGATCAACAATCTAATTTGTTATGATCAAAAAAACAGTAGTTTTGCAGTCATCTGTTCTGGGATCTGTTGAAGCATTTAGACCTTAAGCCCTCATAGCAAATCCGTATAGATTTAAACTTTTTAGAGCCTTGACTCTAGCTACTTTGAAAATTTGACACAAGGGGTAATCAAAAAAGATTTCTTTTGAAATGACCTCATATTTATCAGTCTCTATCTTTATACTACTCTATGAAGGATCTCTATATTCAGATTTCTTTGATTGGAGGTTTTATAAGTACAGAGAACCATTTTGGGGGGAAAAGAGAGGAAGGGAGTTTTGTTTGTTTGTTTTGTTTTGTTTTGTTTTTACCTTAATGGAACAGTTGGCTGTAGTAAACTTTTTGAAACCTGCACATTGGTGTATCAACTTAAGAAGTGGATCATAAGGGAGGTCATGAGGTTTCTTTGACACGTGATAGCAAGAACCCAACCCAGCATGTCACTTGTAAGCTTATCTGTAAAGCATGGAAGCATCTGTCACACTGACAGTACTAACATTTAATCTGGGATCTGTTTGCAACTCAGCTTTCCCTGTCTTCCTGTGTATATGGTGGTCTCAATTCAGTTTCAAAGCATAGCTCACTTTTTCCTTCAATTTATTCTGAATTTTACCTAACAGAGGAAAATAGAAATATTAAATAGATACTGTTGGGGGTGATAATTTTTCTCCATATGAGTCATGCCAACCAGAAAGGTTCTGGGCATTGATCTCTTGTGCTGTTTCTATAATTCACAAGCCAAAGCTGTGATAAGTTAGATTACAGTAAGTTAGATTAATGATCAAGGAAGGAGGCATAGTAGATCAGTTAAATAGGAAAGTCAGGAAAGCCGAGACAACAGGGACTGAAAAAAACTTAACCCAGGGCTTCCCTGGTGGCACAGTGGTTGAGAGTCCGCCTGCCGATGCAGGGGACACGGGTTCGTGCCCCAGTCCGGGAAGATCCCACATGTGGAGCGGCTAGGCCCGTGAGCCATGGCCGCTGAGCCTACGCGTCCATAGCCTGTGCTCCGCAACGGGAGAAGCCACAACAGTGAGAGGCCCGTGTACCGCAAAAAAAAAAACTTAACCCAGATGAGGCAGATGTTGAGATAGGATGTCCTGGTTACAGGGGTTGGTAACAAATCTGGTGTCAAGTCAGTTTAAGTACAGTTTCCACAGGAGTACAACAACCTGAGGAATTTTGGTATAAACACACCAAGATATTATGTGAGCTAGCAGTGGTAGTGGGAAAATGGAAAAAGCTCTTTCTCAGGAGGAAATCAGTGTCATTCAGAGAAGTCTATTTTTATATAAAAGGAGCTGTATTGGTCTTATAAAAAGAAAGGTTGCCAGGAGCCGGCAAGCACTAAAATGCCTAGCAAACACCTTGGAGTGAAAGGAGTCTAGTTTTAGAAGATGGAGACTAGACTGTTAGGAAGGATAATACTCAGGGCTAAGGATAGGGAATCTAGACTGAAGCTCAGTCCAGTTCCCAAGATTGACTGGTACAGAAGACAACTTATTAAGATAGAACAAAGCTTTGTGGTCACAGTTGGGCCACCACAGCTTACATCTGAATGTCTAAAGTTATTCCATGCCCTACTCTTGGTAAGTATCTTGCCCTTATTAAGGATTAGCTTAGAGTTGGTGCCCAACTCTGTAAGTGCAGCCTGAACTATAAAGAACTAGGAAAGATATAAGCAGGGCAAAATGAAGAAGGAGCCCATGCAAGTGAAATCAGGACTTAAAATGTCAACAGATAAGGTATCTGAACATGTCATGGCAGAAAGCAAGTTGCAACTTGTTTTAACTACTACAATGCTAAATTGAAGACTGCTATGTGTAACCTACTGTGCTGGGGTAATATTGGAAACAAAGGTGTACGGCCCTCACTTCAGAGCTTGTACTTAAGTAAGGCAGGTGAGATATACAGTAGAAAACAGAATAAGAAAAAATTATGTGAATTTTATCCAAAAATGTGCTGTAGAAATAATTCAAGCATGAATTCACTTTACACTAGTGATCAGGGAAATGATATATTCTAAAAGGGATATGTAAACTAGTTTGTGGAATATCAGTAAGATTTTGATGCAAATAAGAGCTAGAAATGATCTTAGAGATCATCTGGTACATCTTAGAAATTTGAAAAATAATTGTGACCCACTGCCGGTGGGAGAAATCTTGTACAGCTTTCCTGGAAGACAGCTTGAAAATACAT
The DNA here is from genome assembly GCF_000442215.2 of Lipotes vexillifer. Lineage (NCBI taxonomy): Eukaryota > Metazoa > Chordata > Mammalia > Artiodactyla > Lipotidae > Lipotes > Lipotes vexillifer. Next base: position 1,999,572 of record NW_006795130.1, on the reverse strand, counting down.
ATCACAGACCTTAAAAAAATGCATAACTTTGACTCAGTAACTTTACTTGCAGGAATTAATTCTATGGGATAATTTAGCATATACACAGAGATTTACACACAAGGATGTTTGTAACAGCATTGGTCTTAATTTTTTAATTTTTTTTAACTTGTCATTTTGCAGCAGCAAAGTTGTAAAAATAGTAGAGATTTTCCATATATCCTTCACCCAGCTTTCCTAAACATTAACATTTTATATAATCAAAGTACAATTATCAAAACCAGGAAATTAATATTAATATACTATTAATAAAGCTACAGGCCTTATTTATATGTTGCCAGTTATTACTAATGTTCTTTTTTCTGGCCTAAGATACAATCCAGGATGCCACATTGCATTAGTCATTAGTCAATTCCTCTTATTCTCTTACAGTTTGGCATAGTTTTTCAGTTTTTTTGTCTTTCGTAACTTTGACACTCTTAAAAAAGTACTGCTCAGTAATTTTGTAGAATGTCTCTCAATTTGGGTTTGACTAATGTTTCCTCAAGATAAAATTCAGGTTATGCCTTTTTAGGCAAGAATACCTCACAAATAATATCTTGCTCTTCTCAGTGCATCATATCAGGAGGCATACAATAGCAATTTGCCTCTTTGGTGGTGACATTAACTTTGATCACTTGGTTAAGGTGGTACCTCTCACGTTTCTCCATTATAAATTAGTGTTTTTCCCTTCTTAATGAAGAAAATATTTTGTGGGGAGACACTTTGAGATTGTGTCTTTCATCTTTTCCCCCCCTCTCATTATACTTTGCCTTCAAATTTTAACATCCATTGATTGATCAGTAATAATTATTACTGTGGTGTCAGCCAAATAATGATTTTCTGTTTTTATTATTCCTCATGCTTTATTAACTGGAATTCTGTCATCAGAAGGAGCATACTCTTCTCCCCATTTATTTGTTGATTCATTTACTTATTTATATCAGCATGGACTTACAGAGATTTATTTTATTCTATGGATGCACATTCATTACTGTCGTTATTTGTTGCTCGGATAGTCCTAGATTTGGCCATTGGAAGTACCTTCAGGTTGGCTCTTGTGCCCTTTTGACATGCTCCTATCGTCTTTATTTCCTTATGTTCTGACACAGTATGTTCCAAGGTCATCTTGTACTTACCCTGCCCTACCCATGGAATCAGCCATTTCTCTAAAAGGCCTTGGATCCTTTTATTGGCACTGGCCATTCTCATTTCTACTGGATTGTCTTTATTTATAGACTTCTGTGGGTGAGATTAGGAAATATATGAATGTATAAACACATCTATCTGTATCTATTTCTATATCTGTGTGTATGGATTTGTAAAATATGAGTTCATACTGATATTGCCTGCCTACTCCAATCCAACACCACAGAGTTCCCCCCACATCCTGGTTAATGTTAACATTTTTATGGTATATGAAAAGTTACCACTACATACATACTCAGTGAAGTGTCACTCTCCACTCATTCCTTCTTCTGCGTTCCCATTTTCCCTCTCTTTCATACTTTTTCCACCCACCTCTTGTAGGCAACCGAACTCACTAGTTTCTGACTTATTCTTCCTGTATTTCATCTTTTTTTTTCTAATAGCTTTATTGAGATAGAATTCATATAACATACAGTTTACTCATTTAAAATGTGTAATTCAGTTTTGGGGGTATATTTACAGAGTTGTGCAACCATCACTAAAATCCATTTTAGAACGTTTTCATCACCCCAAAAGATACTGTTTTACCTCAGTTCCTCCAACCTCTCCCAGCCCTAGGCAACTGCTAACCTGTCTCTCTATATATGGCTTTTGTTTTTTGAATTTTGAATTTATTAATATATCCATATGGCAGAAATTGACTTAGTCATGAAAGTGTTTTTATTAACATAGAAAGATATACACAATATATTCGTGTATATTTTTCCGTAAATTTTTAAATAAATTTATGTTTTCAATATATAATATTTTCACACAATATGCTCTCTTTTGTATCGGTCCTCTTTCATTTAGTATAATATTTTCAAGGTTCATCCATGTTATAGCATCTGTCAGTACTTCATTCTTTTTTATTGCTATGGCATATTAGTTTCCTAGGGCTGCCATAACAAATTACCACAAACTGGGTGACTTAAAACAACAGAAGTTTATTCTCTCACAGTTCTGAAGCCTAGCAGTCTCCATATATCAGCATATAGAGCAATAAAGATATTAGTGGGACCATGTTCCCACTTAAGACTATAGGGAAAAATCCTTTCTTGCCTCTTCCTAGCTTCAGGTGGCTCCTGGCAATCAATCCTCAGCATTGCTAACATTCCTTGGCTTGTAACTGAATCACTCCAGTCTCTGCCTCTGTCTTCACGTGGACTTCTTGTATGTATCTATGTCCTCACCTCTTATTATAAGGACACCAGTTATTGCATTTTGGACCTTCTCTAATCTAGTATGACCTCATTTTAATTAATTATATCTGCAAAGACCTTATTTCCAGATAAGGTTACAGTTTGAGGTTCCAGGTGAATGTGAATTTTGGGGGGACACTATTCAACCCACTGTATATGAATTTACCACATTTTATTTATCCATCTACCAGTAGATGGACATTTCATTCTTATGTTTCTTTATGCCCAAAGGAACAGATACATCAGTGTTTTCTTTTTTCCCCTTCTTTTTATTTGAAAGGTGGCACACTATTAATACGCCTTTGCACTTTGATTTTTTCACTGAGTAATATAACCTGGAATTTGCTCCATATTACTTTACAGACATCTTACTCATTATAGTCAGACCCAAAACAGTGGGTACTGACTTCCATCTTAGACAGAGTAGGAATAGCTCCTTTCAAACCAGTCCTTTCTCAGGTAGCAATTATAACTCTGGGCAAAATATTAGAAAAGCAAATACTGGGAGATACTAGAAAACAATGAAAATCAGGCAGAAACTGAAAGGGAAGACATGTAGTCTTATAGACTTTAAGAGCAGAGAAAGAGTTTGGGGTGACCACATCAGGTAGAAAGTGAGCAAAGAAATTCCTGAAAGGAGAGAACCGTAGAAAATGAGCCTGAAACTCTGCATAAAGACCCTGCCCAAATCTCTGTATGATTCCTGAATTACACATTATCAAAGTAGTTTTCTAGCAGCCCAGAACTGAATGACGATTTCTGTTGTTGTCTATTGCTGGGGCCAGGAGTTCAGAATTTGAGTCTAGCCAAGTTTAACTGCCTACTTTTTAAAAAATTAATTCTCTTCACAGGTACACAATTGACTAGTCTCTACAACAGAGGTCAGCCAAATTTTTTCTAAAGTGTGCAAGAGTAAATATTTTAGAATTGCACGCCTTGTGGTCTCAGTTGCAACTACTCACCTATGCCATTGTAATGCAAAACCATCCATAGGCAGTACATAAACAAATGGACATGGCTGCATTCCACTAAAACTTTATTTACAAAAGCAAATGAGTGGCCCTCTGGTTGTAGATTGCCAACCACTATTCCACAACATCTCGTTCACAATATTCAGGATATAATCTAAAATTACAAGATTTAAAAAGAAACATGCATACTGGGACAGGGAAGTGGTTAAGGCTCCGTGCTTCCATTGTAGGGGACACAGGTTCAATCCCTGCTTGGGGAACTAAGATCCTGCATGCCGCATGGTATGGCCAAAAAAAAAAAAGAATCATGCATATGAAGAACAAAGCAATCAGTGGAGACCAGCTCTGAAATGACCCTGATATATCAATAGAATTAGCAGACAAGAGGTTTTTTTGTTTTTTCTTTGTTTACTTATTTTGGCTATGTTGGGTCTTCAGTGCTGTGCACGGGCCTTCTCTAGTTTTGGCTAGTGGTGGCTACTCTTCGCTGTGGTGCGCTGGCTTCTGTCATTGCAGTGGCTTCTCTTGTTGCGGAGCACGGGCTCTAGGCGCGTGGGCTTCAGTAGTTGTGGCTCGCAGGCTCTAGAGTGCAGGCTCAGTAGTTGTGGCGCATGGGCTTAGTTGCTTGGCGGCATGTGGGATCTTCCTGGACCACCAGGGCTCAAACCCATGTCCCCTGCATTAGCAGGTGGATTCTTAACCACTGTGCCACCAGGGAAGCCCCCAGACAAGAGATTTAAAGGAAATGTTTTAACTGTGTACTCCAAGATATAAAGTAAAATATGCTTATATGAATGAACAATTCGAAAATCTGCAGAGATATAGAAACTTAAAAAAATAGAAATTCTAGAACTGAAAATACAACTTCTGAAATTAAAAATTCACTAGCTGCTCTTTGAGCAATTTAGAGATGATAAAAGAGCTAGCAACCTTTAACCTAGATCTATAGAAATTATCAAGTCTGGGGAACAGAGAGAAAAATGATGGAAACAGAATGAATAGAGCTTCTGTAACCTGTGGGACAATATCAGAGGGCCTAATGTATGTGTAATTGGAGTCCCAGAAGGAAGGGCGAGAGAGAATGGGGCAGGAGAAATATTTGATGAAATAATGGCTGAAAGTTTCCTAATTCTGATCAAAGACATGAAATTATGGATTTGGGAAGCTCAATGTGTACCACAAACAGAATAAATACAAAGAAAACCACAGATAAACATATTATAATCAAACTACTGAAAACAAAAGGTAAAGAGAAGATATTAAAAGCTGCCAGAGCAAAATAGCACGTTACATACAAGGGAAACATTATATGAATAACTGAAGATTTCTCATCAAAAGCACTGAAGGTCAAAAGAGAGTGGAACATTTTTCAAGAGCTCAAAAAAACCTGCCAACCCAGAATTTTTCTTCAAGGATGAAGGTGGAATAAAGTTATTTTTATGTAAACAAAAGACGACATACTATGTGAATCCATATATAGAAGAAGAAGATAGAAGTCAGGTTACCTTAAGAGGGAATTATTAATTGCAGGAAGGGAATGTTTCCACATAACATGCCACCCCACAAATTGAAAGAAAAGCAGTTTTATTTTCTCATGATTCTGCAATCAAGGTTATGCTCAGGTGGGCAGTTCTTCTACTGGTCTTGACAGTAGTCACTTGAATGCCTGCATTCAGCTAGTGTGTTGGCTGCAGGCTGGATTCACTAGGGATAACTAGAACCCTCTCTCTCTTTCCATTTAGTCTTAGGATCAGTATGTCCAGGGTCAGGCTTACAGTTCAGACCCTTTTTATGTATGTGTTATACCTCAAAAAGTTTACTTTCAAATGGGGTGCAAACAGTAGAGAAATAATGTTAAAGAATAATGTAGCAAAAATAGAGACTACAGAATATTCCAGAGAATACAAGTACTTTTTATCTGACTAGTGTAAAGTTTTTGTAAGGAAAATTAATAGATGATAAAGAAAAAACCATAAGTTTATGTTAGTTAGATTTGAATGGGTCTGATTAGAAAGGATGTGAGAAGCTATTAAAGGGTTTTGAGCAGAGGAATAATGTGATCAGAACAGTAGTTTAGTAGATATAATTTCATGCTAGTGTATAAAATCAGCTAGAGGAGGGAGAGGTTATAATCATGCAGACTTATTTGGGAGCAGCAATTAAGAGGTGCACCAGTAAGAATCTGAACTAGAATGATGGAAAGTTAATGGGAAAGAAAGTAATAGAATTTATTTGTTCCATATACAGGGATTGAGAACCTACTGTGTTCCAGGCACTGGATACGGAACTCACAATATATGAAATACAGGTGTAGAGAACTAATCACAGTTTGTTGTAATAAGAGTTTTAATGGATGAATGTTAGGACTTCTCTGTTGGTCCGGTGGCTACGACTCCATGTTCCCAATGCAGGGGGCCTGGGTTCAATCCTTGGTCAGGGAACTAGACCCCACATGCCGCAGCTAAGAGTTTGCATGCCGCAACTAAAGATCTCGCATGCCTCAACGAAGATCCTGCACACAGCAACGAAGATCCCGAGTGCTGCACCTAAGACCCGGCGTAGCCAAATAAATAAAAAAATTTTTTTTAAGTAGATGAGTCTATAACGTGTTAAGGACCCAAGAAGAGGGAGCAACTAATTGTATGGAAGAGTCTAAGAAGTGCCTTATGTAAGATTAAACGTTAGATGAGTATTTGAAGTTTGCCAGGCAAAGAAGAGTAGAGCATCATGGCATTGAGGACATGGTTCAGTATGTCTGTGTATGGAAGCTAAGCATAGGTACAAGAAGCTGGAAAGATAAAGAAGGATCACATCGCTAAAGGCAAAAGGTGTCCTGAAAGAAGGTTTAATAGAAATTAGTGACAACATAAGTAAGCAAAAATTACCCTAAGGTTTTGAATTTAAGTGACTAGAAAAATGGTATCGATAATACAAATAAATGGGAACTCAGTGTTAAGAATTATATAATCTATAGATATTTTTCATCTGAGTGGACCCTGGAATACCCAGAGGATATTTTTTAATGTATGTTTGAACACTAAATGTGTTTCATCAGTGAAGTTCTTAATATCGTATGCTCATCATAGGTTATTAAAGCCAATCAACAACCTAGAATTGATTCTTAACCATTGGCACAGTTTTCTTCAAAATTACAATCTGTAAAATAAAAGAAAATTCACCTGAATTTTTCTTAACTCAGAAGAAAAGAAGTAGGTTAACTGAATAAGAAACAGAACTGTTAGGAATGTTCCAAAGGTTTGGTTTTAAATTATCAAATTAATTCCTCTTTCATTTGTTTTAAAATACTGTTGTTTCAAGAACCACCAATTACCAGCTAATGCTAGATGTATAATTATGTGTTAATGTATGACAAGGTTGGCAGTCTCCACAGAAGACTGGCACTTAGCTGATGATTGAAGCTGCTGTTGGTCCAATGAATCTGTAGCTCAGAAATTTTCCTAGAAGTAACCTCTGTTGTTCAAATTACATATCCGTTTTTTGAGATACAACCCACTGACTACAGGCATTATTACCTGAATTATTACAAAGTAATTGATTAGAAATCTAAATCAAACTTTGACACTATAGATCCATATGAGTGGTTGTCTGAGAACTAGGGGGCAGGAAAAGGTAGGAGGAGCTTACTAAGAAAAACACAAGGGAATTTTTGGAAGTAATGGATATGTTCATTATCTTGACTGTGGTGATGGCTCCATGGGCGTATACATCCTACAAACTTAAGTTACACACTTTAAGTATGTGCAGTTTGTTGTGTGTCAGTCTGTTACCTACCTAAGTCTTGGACTTTTTAATCAATAAAAATTGATAAGAGGCCAGACGAGAAATTCAGGCAAGGCTTTATTGGTACTCATACTGCAGCACAAGGGAATGAAAACAAGTTGCCTTGCTCACTCCCCTATGTGGGGGTGAGTTGGTCCCTTAAATGGAGTGAGAGTAGGGGTGGGTTGGTGGGTGGGGCCTGAGGGGTGGCTTAGGTGGTCTGCCCACCCCCTTGGTGATGCTGTGTGCAGGGATCATGTACAGTATGCTGCTTTTTCTCTGACACCTCAGAAGTAGCAGTTGGGGCTTTGCCTTTTTGTATCTTGTTCATAATTTGCCCCAACTGCACATTTGTGCAGTTATTTTTAGTCCCTTATAGTTTCTTTGTATTCTTTTGCTCTGAGAGACATTTGTCCAGGTACACACACTCCAGTAAAGGGTCTCAGGACTCAAGTCCCAGCCTGTCTCAAATCATGCCTCAGTATAGCTGTTATTAAAAGAAATAAATTTAATCTTAGAATAGTCAGATATAATATTTTGGGTCCTGCACCATTATTCATATAAAAAAGATCTAGCCATTTTTAAATGTATATACACAATTTGAACAAATCTAGGTTACCTGAGTTATAATGAATTGAGTGTAGTGATTTTTAACCAGAGTCTTAAGAGTAATACCCTTATATAGATTTGTGTATGTGTATTTGTGAATCTGTGCTGATTCTGGATGATTTTTTTTTTCTTTGAGAATTGGTGACTGTGGATTGAATGTTAAAGATGTTAAATTGGCTTTTAAGCAGATTTTACAATACATCAGTACCACCTTAGTTTGAGTATTTTTTCCTTGTGAGAGATGCAGAAAGATCAATGTCTCAGGTGCCCCAGATCATAATAAATATTTTTAGTATACTTTTCTTTACCTTTGTACACTTTTATTAATGAGCTTTAAAAAAAATCAGACTATTAATGGCTTTCTGACAATGTCATCCTGGCTGTGGTTGAGACCAATGTGAACTCTAATTTTTAAAGGTTAATTCTATAGCTAGAACACAGATTTGCTAGAAGACATAAGAACTTGGATAAAAGATCGAATTAGGATATGTGATATAAGAGGATCTTTTAAAAGAATTGCTATTTGATGCTTGGAGTGTGTTCAGTCAGATGCCTTTATAACATTGCTAAAGCATAAACAGGTGAACGTATTCATATCCTTTAATACAGTAATTTCAATTCTTGGAATTTAAATAATCAAAATAGGAGCATGTATATGTGAAGATATTTATGTTGTTTTTATGTATCATAGTAGAAATTAAAAGAAACCTTGATGGAACAGGTAAAGTACGTTATTTACTGGATACTACCATTAAAAATAATGCAGCAATTTGAGATTATCCTTATGTATTGTGTTAGATAAAAAATGAACCAATGCAAAGCGTTCGTTCATTTTGTGAAACTTCATTACTTAAAATTTGAGGACTTTTCTATAGTATGCAAAAATCAGAATATAAAATTGCCTGCCACTACAATCAAAACAGCAAGAGTGATTATGGGGGGGGGGGTAAGATGATAAATACTGTGTGTTTTCCATATCTTATCTTATATATTTTTTAAATTATCAGTTGTTTTTAAAAACACACGCCTTTTAAGTGTACAAATTTAGCTACACTAAAGTAATATAGACTACTAGTGGCTGAAGCTCTGGGGTTTCATTAGTACTGTAATGACTTAATTAACAAATCCTCTATGAACAAAACCTCTTTCCCCGAGACTGGCCTTGGTGCAGCAGGCATGGGGGAAGGATCAATTTTCTCTGAGTTAGATTGGTGGCAGCAGAGACTAATGAGGCAGGGCCTTGAAAGTGGCTCTCTCTCAGATCTAACTCCTCAGGGGTTGGCTAGAGCTGATGCTAAGGGCACTGCTGTACTCCTGGGACCTACACAGCCTGGTTACCCAGGTGTTAAGAAAACAATTTCTGTGCCAAGACCATATGTGGCTTTTAAGAGACTCGGCAGGACTCTTGATTTAGGCAGAGCATTCCTAGTGTGGAACGAGTAGGCTAGAAAATAGCGAAGAGGGAATCCCATGTACTAGGAAGCTTCCACCTGTCTTCTGTGTGCTCAGTGTACTGCTTTTTTGATACCCTGGGCTTCATTTTATTCAACTATAAAATGAAAGGGCTGACTAGAAAATCTCTACTGTATCTTTCAGTTCTAATGGTCTTTATGTCCAGAGTGTTCTAATGGTCTTTGTGTCTAGATCAGGAGTCAGCAACCTTTCTGCAAAGGGCCAAATAGTAAATATTTTCAGCTTTGCAGGACATACGATCTCAGTCGTAGCTGTTCAACTCTGCCTCTAGTATGAAAGCAGCCATATGTAAGAATACGTAACCAAATAGGTCTGGCTGTGTTCCAGTAAAACTTTATTTACAAAAATAGGCAGCTAGCTAGATTTGGCCCATAAGCCATAGTTGGACGACCTCTGGTCTAGATATTAATGTAATGGAGGTATTAAAAGAATTCTTAGGGGGATATGATATAAATCTTATTTCAGAGGGACCATTCTCTCAGACTTTTTACTTTTAAAGGTTAGTCAAACATAAAATGATATTTCGGGGAATTCCCGGGTGGCCTAGTGGTTAGGATTCTGGACTTGCACTGTAGTGGCCTGGGTTCAATCCCTGGTTGGGAACTGAGATCCTGTAAGCCTCACAGTGTTGCCAAAAAATACATTAATTAAATAAAATAAACTGATATTTCAAAGTCAGGGTTTAGCAGCATGGAGAGAAGGATAAAAATACCTTGTCACCAAACTATTATAGTAAATTCTCTGCAATAGAGGAATCCTGTCATTCCCGATTAAGGAAGAAATGGTGTCTGCAACACTTGTGACTAGATTCTTTCAAGTCTCCAAAACTGTGAGCCTAGTAGGAGAGAAGTTCAATGGCCTGTTAATTTTGTTTCTTATAAAATAGGCTAAATCATGCCTTTCATGGTAGTGTGGGCTTCAGACCGTGTGTGTGTGTGTGTGTGTGTGTGTGTGTGTGTGTTTCCAGAAAAGGGCAACTGCCATGCTAGGCAGGCTTCAGGTCTCCATCTGTCTTGGGTTGGGCTTATGTCTTGGTCTTAAGTTACCAGGATTTTAATATGGATATCACACTGTCATCACTTTGGAGACCTTTGTTAGTTCTCCCACTTCAGGCCTCATCCAGTGTCCTTTGTCTAGAACATCTATAGCAAACTTTACTTTTGTTTGCTATAACAACAAAGCAATCATAGTTTGGGTTAATTAATTCAGGCCTATTATTACATAAAGGAATCAGCACAGTGACACTTTACCTGCCTAGGGAAGTCTAAAACATTCTTGTTAGCCAGCTTGCTTTCATCTAAGCACTTTTTGGGATCTTTTACTTTCAAAGCTTTAGAGCATTAACTCCTTACTGGCCTATCCCACTAAACAGAGCAGAACTGGCATATTCTTTCAGTTACAGCTTGTCCAGAGTGAGCAGTTCTACCATCCCAGCATGGGGACAACTATAGCCCCTACTTTAATGCAGCAGTTTTCAAAGTGTGGACCAATTGGAGGTCTCCAATACTCTCCAAAGCGTCTCTTCCATGAAATCAAAACTATTTCAAAGTAATACTAAGACATTGTTTGCCTTTATGACTCAATTTCAGTGAAGTTTTTCAGAGCGTGCATAATATGTAACATAGCACCAGGTTGATTACTAAAGCAGATATGAAAATCCTGCTGTCTTTTATTAAACCAGACATTAACGAGATTAGCAAAAATGCAAATGCCACTTTTTTCAATAATATTTTTGTTTTGAATATATTATTATTTTTATAAAAATATGTTAAAATGTAATAGGTCTATTAGTAAATATTTTTCAGTTCTCTTTTTAAATTTCTAATACAGTAAATATAAATATAACTCACATAGAGAAAGGCAATTTGGGGTCCTGAATCTTTAAAAGTATTTCAGGGGTCTTAGAACCAAAAAGTGTGAGAACTCCTACCCTAATGTAATACCCTTAGTTGCAGTGCTCTCATCTCATGGTGACTGATAACACCCTCAGTATGTTCCCATACATAAAATATCCACTGAAATTCCCCCATTCAGAGAACAGATGTTAACACTTTAGTGCTTATCCTTCCAGACATCTTTCTACTGAGTGCTTGCATGCCCACAGTATATAATTTTACATATATAAGATTATACTATACTTTTCCAGACTTTTTCTCATGAGACAGTTCAGTTTAAATTTTCTCCCTGTTAGCTCTCTGAATTCTTATAAAATCCTAATGTCTTAAAAAGGGCATAAGGATCATCTTATCTCATTCCCAACTCAATTCAAGAATCCTCTCTAAAACATTCACTGCCTAGCAGATTATTCATTTTGCTTTTATAAACCCTAAATTGTTAGAAAGTTTTTCCTTCTGTTGAACAGATGTTTACCTTCTTATAACTTCTCTTCATTGGTCCTAATTTCACTTTCAGAAACTATGTAGAATCCTTCTTATCCATCTTCACCATGTCTCTTTCTGGATGCTTTTTTCTGACCTATCTTCCAGTTCACTAATTCTTTTCTAAGCTGCATCTAATTCTCTATTAAACATATTCATTGAATTCTTATTTTCAGTTTCCATTTAAACTTATCAAATTCTTGATTTCAATTTCTATTTTTTATAGTTTATAGTCCTCTACTAAAATTCTCAGCTTAGTTTTTAACTCATGATCAGTAAGTATAGTTATTTCAGAGTTGCTGTTTGATAAGTTCAATATTTGGAACCACTTCGGGGTACTTTCTGTTGTATGATTTCTGCTGGTTTTAATTTCTTGCTTGCCTCCATATATTACTATTTTTTATTGTGTGTGAGACATTGTATTTGGAAAATTCTTTGTAGAAATAATTTGAGGCATAGGATAATTCATGTTTTCTTTTGGCAGGCACAGGAACACCAGCATACTAGAATCATCTTGATCTAAGTTCAGGAACTTAGAATGATTGGAAGCTAAGCCACAGTTCATTGCCTAGGCTTATCTACCCCCTGTATATCCTTAAGCCTAGCTGCCATCCTTTGCGTTCCAAACTTAAGATGAAGAGGTTTTACCAGAGCCATCTCTCTTGACAGGCTCTAGATTCCAAATTTTGTCCTCCCAGCAATATCAAACATCAGACTCACCTCCCTGGTCTCTCTCATCCCTTATGTCCTACCCTGGTAATCCTTCATTCTTTTGTTAGGCCATCACTGCCTTCAAGCACATTTTTTGTTTTGTTTTGTTTTGTTTTTTTGTGTTTTTTTGCAGTACGCGGGCCTCTCACTGTTGTGGCCTCTCCCGCTGCGGAGCACAGGCTCCGGACGCGCAGGCTCAGCGGCCATGGCTCACGGGCCCAGCCGCTCCGCGGCATGTGGGATCTTGCTGGACCGGGGCACGAACCTGTGTCCCCTGCATCAGCAGGCAGACTCTCAACCACTGTGCCACCAGGGAAGCCCAAGCACATTTTTTAAAGATACATTTTGTCTAGATGTTCTAATTGTTCTTGATGAGATGGTTGGTACGAATTACTTAGTCTACTGTTATCAAAGCCCCTAGAACCTACTTAAATTCATATTAATATTTCTCTATCTTTCTGGGTTGCTTAGGAAGCTGTTAGGGAGCAGGCATAACCCTGAAAGGGCATCCTCATAGACACATTTTACCATCTGTACCACATTTATCCAGGGGCTCTTTAAGAGCACATATTGAATGTTTGGTCTGATACTGCATTTCGGTTCAGACAAACTGGAGGTATTATCAAATTCAAATAAGCAGTTATTCTGTAGCTTTCATCTCATAATTTTGAATTCTGTTAAGATTAATGATTGCAGTGCTACCCTTTTTCTATATTACCTGGGTTTATTACCCAGGTTAGGCTAAGGCAGCAGCCTAACAAATAACCCTCAAAGTCTTAATGACATTCAGTAATAGATATTTTTTTCTCTTGCATTCTTTTTCTTTACTGTACGTGAGGCCCTACTCCATGTTTTCTTCTTTCTAGGACCAACACTGAAGGGCAGCCCTAATAAGGAGCATGCTAATTGTATTCGAGGGGTAAAGACTTAATGAAAGAACTACACAGATATAGTTCTTATATCTCTTGTATCACTTCCTCTCACATATCATTAGCTGAAGCAAGTCATGTGGCCAAACCTGATAATAGTCAGGTAGGAAGTACAGTCCTTATTAACAGAATATAGTTCTCCCGAGGGAATGAGCCCAGTGAAGAGGAGCAGTGAATACAGTGTACCTGTGTCCCCATTTTACTTCACAGGTTTATATTCTAGTCTTCTTGAAATAAAACTAATGGTCTCATTATAATTTAGGATTTAAACCACTAAAAACAAAAAAGTCAAAACAAACTATTGCTTAAACCTTGAATTAAGGTAAAGAATTGGGTTTGTTTTAAAAATCACTCAAATTGCCCTTCTTTAAAACATTAATTCCATGTATGCACAGTTTCTTTCATCTGGTGTTTCTCTAAATTCCTTTATCCCATCTCTTATCCCACTAGTGGGATCACAACTAGCATGCTCCTTATTAGGGCTGCCCTTCAGTGTTGGTCCTAGAAAGAAGAAAACATGGAGTAGGGCCTCACATACAGTAAAGAAAAAGAATGCAAGAGAAAAAAATATCTATTACTGAATGTCATAAAGGAATTTGCTCTTTGGGGAGTTAAATCTTTAATATTGACCTCTAGGTATTACTCGCAGCCCAATTGTTTTCTGTTTTGTATTACACCTTCATTAGCACTAAATTTTTTATACTAGCTTTTCTAAGATTTTTATTTTAACATTTTTTTAAAACCTTAAATTACATTCTTCCCATTTATTTGCACTTCTTCTCTCCTCTAATTGTTTCACTGTCCACCCACCAAAGATACATTTACTATCTCTTATTTTTTCATTCATTATATATACTCATAAATTCTAAATTCAGAGATTCTCAGTTCCCCCTTACAGTTATGGTGTTTTTCTAGTTCTCCTGTTACTGTTCAAAATATTTTTGGAATGTATTGGGATTTTCTTCATTGTTTGAGGTTCTTTAGCATGTTCTTTTATTTTCATGCATCAGAGCAATTCCTACTATATTTGTATGGGATCTCACAGAATTTTTTTAATGAGCAAAGTACAATATTGAGCAACATTAAAGATTTTATTATTCCTTATTCTAAAACGTAATATTTATTTAATAGTGAGATGAAAATACAGGTTTTATGAAATATAATTCCTGTGTCAAAAAGCTGTAAGTGCTACCACTGTTTTGTGACCCCCTGAATGATGTCTGCTCTCTTTGTACTAAGTCTAATAGTAATTGATCCGAAATAAAATCATGAAATTCCCTTTTGTTAGCTTTAGAAATGCATTGATGAGTACCTTGTTTGATGGGATAAAAGCTTCAATAACTGATGCCCCCACCTGAGTGGTTAATTCCAAAATATTATTTGTCTGACGCATTGTTGTCAGTGACAACTGAACAAGAACTTTTAGGAGCAGTTGGCTGTCCAATAATCACAAATTTCAAGGCTATGCAAATGGTGCCAGTTCAGCCCAGCTCTTTTCTCTATTATCATATCAATTGAGTCAGTTCATAGTAGACAAAGCAAGGTTATGGGAACCACCTAGAGCATCATGCACCATTTAACATCAATGCAGCATATAAGAACATCTGCAACTTCAATCTTATTAACAGAGGATAGAATGGAAGGCAATAAACAGCTTTCTTCACCATTTAATTGCAAAATAGTATTTCCTAATGTTTGCATTGTTTATCAACAGGAACTTCATCAATAATTGTATAATTATGGTTGCCTAGATTACATAGGCAACCCTCATGCATCTTGTCATTTATTACAGAGAGGTCTGAATTTAATCTGAATTTGAACACACGATTCAATACTAATAATATAAGTCCTTTGAAATGTGAGTTGCATAATACAGATATTTTGTGCAGTAGGAGAATGGCAGTTTATGATTCCTCAGTCACTTTGGGGATTAAGTTAACAGAAAAGACTGAAGGCGGTGAAAAATGATGGGAAGCCACTAGTTAGATTCAAACATAGATCCATTGAACATGAAAGTAGGTTATGTGCTTTAGAATTAATCACAAGTAATTAGATGTTTGCTTTAGGCCAAAATTGGGCTGAATTAAAACAGAATTGTTATGCTGGGGTCTTCCCCTCAGTTTCTATGCTTAAAGGGAGAAAATGGCAGAAAAGGACAAGTATACTGAAAAAAAACTATGGTGGCCAAAGTTAGAAATTGTAACTGCAGAGGAAAGGCTTGATCTGTTCAGTCTTTGCCTTTATTGCTCATTGAAGCCAGATAACATCACTACTCCTAATCAGCAAAATGTTAGTGTTTGCAGCAAGCGGCCAAGTGCGTTCTTCAGGCTCTGTGGAAGCAGAGTTTCTTTTGACACACAGTGCAAACTAGCCAAGAAAAATGAGAGGAAATAATATAAGTTCAGTAACAGTTATTGGTGTGGTCATTGGGAGTTGTCTCATAATAAAACAGGAGTAGGGGCTTCTCTGGTGGCGTAGTGGTTGAGAGTCTGCCTGCCGAGGCAGGGGACACGGGTTCGTGCCCCTGTCCGGGAAGATCCCACATGCCGCGGAACGGCTAGGCGCGTGAGCCATGGCCACTGAGCCTGCTCATCCGGGGCCTGTGCTCTGCAACGGGAAAGGCCACAACAGTGAGAGGCCCACAGGAGAGGCCCCCACACCCCAAAAAAAAAAAAAAAAAAAAAAAACAGGAGTAGGAAAATGTAAAAAATAAGGGATGCATTTAAAGTAGATGAGGCAAGGGGCTGGTCTGAAAAGTTTGTGTCTTTTAAACATGAAAATCTCATATTTTTACTTGTTTACTTTGTATTTAAGGAAAACCTGAGGCCTGTTCATGAAGTTATGTTTGAAACATTTCAATATTTAGCATATTTTCTCCCCGATTAGTCTGTATTTATACCTTTAATAATTCTCCATTCATTTTCTAGCAGCAAATTTTTCTTCCCTTCTCAGATTTTTTTTTTAAGATCACATAAGGAAGAAAAAAAATCTGCTATAGTAAGGTATCCACAGATTAGAGGAAGATATAGTGTTTCTGTCCCCTTTCTTGCTGGTTCTGAGTGTAGTGAACATAGCAGAAGTTTTCTTAACGTGATAGTTGATCTATCATTGCCTCCATCTGAGGGATACCAAGAACTGGTTTGTTGGAGGTAATTGTTTGACCTGTAATTACTTAACATTATGCCTAAAGACTTTTTAAAAAGTAATTACAGGGCTTCCCTGGTGGCGCAGTGCTTGAGAGTCCGCCTGCCGATGCAGGAGACGCGGGTTCGTGCCCCGTTTCGGGAAGATCCCACATGCCGCGGAGCTGCTGGGCCCGTGAGCCATGGCCACTGAGCCTGCGCGTCCGGAGCCTGTGCTCCGCAAATGGGAGAGGCCACGACAGTGAGAGGCCCGCATAACGCAAGAAAAAAAAAAAAAAAAGTAATTATAGCCTCTGCTATAAACTTGAAAAAGTTCTAGCTCTGCAGAATAAGAGTGGATATTTTGTATACATACATACATACATGCATATATATATGTGCCTCTCACTTAAATACCTCAGGAAAAACATTTTTCTAGGCTGGGGCTTTGCATAAATGGGCAGTACCAATTCTGACACATGCACACCTTTCCTTTAAAGAACTTATAGGCAAACATTATTCAGGAGCCTTTTCTAGGAGCTGTTTATCAAAACTGCTGTGATAATAACTTTGTCCTAATGAGTCCCAGTCTCTGGTTAGGGAGTAATCGATAAACTGCGAATTAATGTTCCATAATTCACATTACAATGCACATGTAATTATTTGAGATGAGGCAAACCCTATGCATTTAATTTATAGCTATAATTAAGTCAACTCATTTGATACTAATTAGGTGAGCCTAAAAGGATCATAGGTTTGTATATTTAATTATCAAAGTACAATCAGCAACCAGTTTCTGAAAACCTTTCCTAGCTTGAGCTCAACATTGATCTTTGCCCACCCATACTACAATTTTTTCTTGGACCTTCAGTAAATTAAAATGCATGGTGAATCGTGGAGAATCTACTTGGTGAGTTAGCTTTTTTGGTAATTAGATTTGTAATTCACCATCTGAAAAAAACGGCTTGAATATAAAGAAGTTTTATGTCTGATAAAGCAGTTCATCAGAAATGAGGGAGAAATTAAGACATTTCCCATTAAACAAAAGCTAAAGGAGTTCATTACTGGTAGACCTGCCCTATAAGAAATCCTTCAGGCTGAAAAGGATGCTGGACAGTAACTCAAAGCCATATAAAGAAATAATGCCAGTAAAGGTAACTACATAGGTAAATGTAATAGCCAGTGTTGTATTTTTTATTTCTAACTCCTCTTTTGTTTCATAGATGATTTAAAAGACAAATACATTAAACAATAATTATAAATATATGTTAATGGACATACCTGCATAAAGATATAATTTATAACAACATAAAAGGGGAAAGGAGCAATATAGAAGCAGAGGTTTTGTATGTTGTTGAAGCCAATTTGGTTTCAATTCAAATTAGTTTGTTATATATTTATAATGTTAATTGTAATCCCCGTGGTACCCACTAAGGAAATATTTGAGGAATACAGAAGTTTTCTCTGTTTTGTTAAAATAGTATATAAAAATTAGTTTGTCAGAAAATATACCTGTTTGCTAGCTTAGAAGTCTTTTTTTTTTTTTTTTTTTTTAACATCTTTATTGGGGTATAATTGCTTTACAATGGTGTGTTAGTTTCTGTTTTATAACAGAGTGAGTCAGTTATACATATATATATGTTCCCATATCTCTTCCCTCTTTGTCTCCCTCCCTCCCACCCTC